>NW_026461569.1:0-5076 GCF_021730395.1 Mercenaria mercenaria | reverse complement strand
ATAACAGTGCGGGAATAATTTCAGTTATATTAAGGCGAACCATATGATGCAACATTTTGAATAAATTGTTTTCGGAGCCTCTGAAACAGCCATATAAAAGCACTTTTCGATAGTTGCTTATTGCCAATTGACCTTACGCCAGATAGCCTGTAACCACGCCTACCAGTTTTCAGGGGGAACAATTCATGCTAGGCCCGACAAACAAAGGAATCAAATTGCGACGGCAGAAATATTTTGCCGGACATTCTAGTTGATTTCGGCGTACGCTACCTCAATTCACACGTATTTCTAAAGTGAAAAGACAAAACACAATCGTTAATAAGTGGATGTTCTGTAGCGAAACATAAATTCTACAAAAAAAACAACGATACGTTGTTGTTAAAAGCCGGGAACTGCACCCGAGTATGAGGAAAACTAAACAAGGCAGGGGGCCGAGCGGAAAACACGTAAAAAAGACGGAAATCTCTGAAACCATTTTAGCTGATTTTGTGGGGTTTTTTTAATTGTCCGTTTCTTTTTCATTATAGAAACGTCAAATTTCGATCTCCCGAAATTCATGTAGGGTATGGCTATATTAAGCAGACTGGAACATTGATTTTTATTTATTAAGGTTGAAATCAGACTTTGGATTCTGAATCCTATTTCAAAATAATTAGATAAATTAAATAAGGTAATTTACATGTAAAAATTGTCACTTGTGTCATTTAAGAAACGTCGGATTTCGAAATAACGGAACTCATTTAAGATGCTCATATCATTGTTCAACGTGATTATTCAGATACATAGCATTTAATGTCTAATACTTAGACATGATGTGTTTTAAGTATAAGTAAAGAAAATTCTCTTATTAGAATTAAAACGTGTAAATGATAGATAAATAAGATATAGTCCAAGGCGATGATATAGTCCATACTCATATTTCAAGACATATACCGGCGCATCGCAGCTTAAAACAATGTTTGAGCCTACCAAATTTCTTTATAAAATATACAGAATGAATGTATAATTTTTTGTTTAGGAAAATATCTTCTTTATACGAAATATGCTATTTTTCTGGAATTTTAGACGAAGTTTACGCTGTCTATTAAAATGAAATTTAGAACGAAAGCACACACCGAGTGCTAAGTCAAAACTTTGAGCGCCTGGAAAATTGTTGATTAGACTCATTAAAAATAATCTTATATTAATCATAGTTTTTTATCATGTGTATTATTTGTTGTATTATCACCCAGTTATGACTTAACATACACCAGTGGGAGATCGATGTAAACCTTAAAAAATGCATAAATCATGTTTCCGGTACATTAAGGCATAATATTTACACGTTACCATTCAAATAATATAGAACATCAAATACTTGTGTTTTATCAGTTCATACCAGTTACTCTGGTAACTGATGGAATATTTTTACTATTGAATAAAGAATACTACGCACTTTTGTTAAATAAGAAAGTTAATTTTCATAGAATTTTACACTGATTTAAATGAAATAATTAAAACGTTATAACACAATGAGTGCTAAGTCGAATTGCCTTGCTTTTAAACATTCTTATAAGATTTTTAAGATCAACTATTCTTGAGGACGTCCACAGAGCCTGATACATCGTTGACAATATTCGAGGTCTGAGAGTAGATTTGGAAAAGGGAAGCGCTCTAGTATTACACTGTCTTCCCTGTGTCTGATGTAAAGGTGTCGTAACGTCACCTTTTTACCATTTTGGACGATTTTTCGGTGGTATTTATATTCTTTGACTGGTGAGTCCGGCACTAAGTTTGACGGACAAAATGGCGGCTAACAACAAGGCTTATCAGTTCTGTTATCTGATTGGTCAGTTGGAACCTGTCAGTCAACACTGGCGTAAGGTCAATTAACAGCTTTTGCAAGTTTATTGCTTATCAACACCTTTTTATTAGGGGATTAGGGACGATCAGGTCTTTTTATTACACAGATAATAATCTTCTCGGTGATTGCGTAACAGCATGTTTAATGAACGAGACTTAAATACACAATAAATATATATATTTTTTAATTTCAAGTACAAATGTTGTTAGATACATAAGATAATGTGACAGTGATCGAGTTTTTACTTGTATTTGATTAACAGTATTTTTTCCTGAATACAGGTTAATTGTTCGATATTAAAAACACGTTTGAAAGGTTCGAAGGTTCGCCTTAGAGTGAAAATATCGATACTATAAAAAGTTTTGTGACAACATTGTGAAAAATTGTCGTTTATTGATTTATTAGTTTAGTCAAAGAAGTATAAAATACATTTTTATAGCTCTTTGGTTTATTGTCCCTCCTGAAAATTATTATGTAGTCTCTCTGCTCCATATCATATAATGCTTTCACTTGCTGTAGGCATTATATTTATGCAATAAATCGAAATTGAATTGAACTTAATGTATGCACAGCTAATCTCAAGAAGGTATACCACGCGCTAAAAGATATGAAAAACCTGTAATCTCTTGTTCATTTAGTAAAAATATTCGTGATAATTATTATGAATAACCTTTACACTACTTTAGTGTCACATTATCCTAAATCTTTCCTAAAATACTTTTTGCTATGATGAGCTTGTTTTGTTCTTAGGTTTTCACTTTTTATTTTAAAAATCTGACATTTATTAAATCAGCTCAAGTCAGTCCCTTTGAAAAACAAATGAGGGGACCACAGCTTTTTTCCCCTGTATGACGGGTGTTCGACAAGGGGAAAATTTATCTCCCTTGTTATTTTCTATCTTTCTAAATGATTTAGAGAACTTTTTCATTCTGAATGATGCAAATGGAATAAAATGTAATATCTCATATAAAGATATAGGAATGTATTTCCAACTTTTCATTATTTTATATGCAGATGACACTGTTTTGGTTAGTAGTAATAGTACTGACTTGAAAGAAAACCTAAAGCTTTTTGAAGAACATTGTGATACATGGAGGTTAACAGTGAATATTGATAAAACTAAAGTACTTATATTTGGGTCTAAATGTAAAAACTACAAAGAAATTTTTACTTTTAAAGGAATTGAACTTGATATTTTGAATGAGTATAAGTATCTTGGTATATATCTCTCCAGATCTAAGAGTTACTTAAAAGCTAAAAAACACATAGCTGAACAGGCAAACAAAGCAATGTTCTTACTTCTAAAAAAGAGTAGGGTCTTAAATCTTCCTTATGATATACAGATTGAGTTATTTAATAAAACTATAAAACCAATATTGTTATATGGTTGTGAATTATGGGGCTTGGGAAACAATGATATTTTAGAAAGAGTACAGTTAAAATATTTTAAACTAATATTTCACCTTAAAAGATCTACACCAACTCATATGTTATACGGAGAATTAGGCATAAAGCCACTACAACTTGATATTAATGAAAGAATAATAAACTTTTGGGGTAAGCTTACTGATTTAGAAAATGATAAGTTATCAAATCACATGTACTACATTATATATGGGTTGCAACAGCAAGGAAAATTGTATTCAAAATGGATTGAGCAAATTAAAAATTTACTATATTCAAATGGATTTGGTAACATTTGGGAACAACAACGAACCCTGAATAGAAAATGGTTTTCACTAGCTTTTAAGCAAAAGATAAATGACCAGTACCTACAAATTTGGAATGACATTATACAAAAATCTTCTAGTAGCATTAACTATCGAATATTTAAAACAGAATTGAAAATGAACCCATTTCTCAAAACTTTGCCAAACAAACTAAGTAGAATTCTCATTGCCTTCAGAACAAGAAATCATAGATTACCAATTGAAGTAGGGAGATGGACAGGTACTCCAGTGACTGAAAGACTTTGTACTTTATGCAACAGAAATGAAGTAGGAGATGAATATCATTATATATTACAGTGTAGTTATTTTCATGCAGAAAGACAGAAAAAGCTTAAAAAGTATTACTTTAGTCATCCAAATGTACTTAAGTTCAAGGCACTATTTAACACTGAAAATAAAAATGAATTGTTAAAATTGTGTAATTTTATAGACTTGATCATAAAAACTGTCAGGCAGGCTAGCCAAATTTAATAATGGGAGTTATCTTTGCATCAGTAATATTAAGGGACAAAGATACCTGTAATGTGTTTGTGTATCTGTTCTATTTCTTTTAGTTTTTTCCTACTTAAATATCTTAATAACCTGAAAGTCAGTCATCTAAATTTTGCAAGAATTATGTATAACACTATATAATGTTTTGACTAAAAGTTATGACAGAGAAAGAAATACTTGGTAAAAAATAATATTTAATGTACAATTACAAAATGTTTGTTTAAAATGTGTACCAGTATGTACATATATGTTGAAACAAAAATATGTATGTTTAGAAATCAGTAGATGTATAGTTTTGGAAAATATACAAATGTCTACAATTTAGCATGTACATTTTAATTAGTCATAGTTAAAAAGATAGTCATACAAATGTACAGATGGAGAAAGGAAACTCTAAATGTGTATGTTTATGTTTATACAATTATATATATGTTTACAAAACAGAATGAACAGATTTTGAATAATTTAGATGTTTTAAAAAATACAAGTTAGTATGTACAATATTAATAATTAGTCAAAGCTTAATAGATAGTCATTCTTATGGAGAAAGAAACTTTATTTTATGCTTTTTGTGTAACTTATCTATTAGCGGGCATCTATTATTTGAAATAAGAAATTTCTAAAACCTAAAAGTCAGTCATCTAAAGACTCCAGTTTGTGTGAAAAGCCTATAATCTGACAGTCACTTATCTAAATTTGGTAAGAATTACCTACAGTAATGCTACTGGATCATATTACTATTTTGACTGAAAGATATGACAGAGAAATTAATACTTGGTTTTTAAACTGTGTACAATTATAAAATGGTTATTTAAAACATGTAGATCTATGTATATGTTTGAACAATTATATGTATGTTTACACAATAATAGGTACATGTTTAATACAATATAAATGTCTATAAAAGGCCCTTTATCTCCTCTTTACTAAAACAAATAATGCTGATTTGCCACCAGACTTAACCATTAAACTTTTCGACCATACAGTTGCACCAATTTTGACATATGGATC
>NW_026461568.1:0-65319 GCF_021730395.1 Mercenaria mercenaria | reverse complement strand
AATGCAAAATTGTTGCCAGAGTTACGAACCTTGTGTCATTTGATGCGGGTGATAATGTGGATTTATTAGTTTAAATCTGAATCAAATTCCTTTTGCAATAGCAGAGGTATAGTGGAAATGCATCAATATTAACATAAATTCTAAGAAAAGGAGGACATAATATGACAATTGTTTTTTTACGGACCTTGCTTCGTATGATATGTGTGATGATGTGGAACAACTGTTTCAAGTCTGAATCAAATCCATTAGGTAATAACAGAAAAAGACTGAAAGTGCAACAAAATTCTAAGTAAGAAGGGGAAACAGTTCATTAAATGTTGGTGCAAGAATTATGGCCCATATGTTCTATTTTATGTTTGAATCAAATCCATCAAGTAATAACAGAGATAAAGTGAAAGTGTATCAAAACTTGAACCGAGTTGTGGATACGGATGCCGAGGCGAGTAGGATACCTTTCCTTATACTTCGTATAGTCAAGCTAAAAACTCAAGACTGAAAAAATATTACATTTTCGTTACTCCTCCAGTCCAGTTATTGAAATGTTAACTAATCAATTCAACCCTCGTCCAGTTGCCAAAAAAATGTAATCCCTTATACTTACTGAGAAAAACAAAAGGTTGAAGGATAATATTAATGGTTTATAAAGTTTCTTTTTCAGCAATTTATAAACGTTTTAAACTTGAGGCCTGAAGAAGTCCAATTTTCAAAGAAAAAAATCAAAGTACCCAGTATAATGCTGTAGTCTGACATATTGAGAAGAATTCACAAATAACTTTAACCTAGTTTATATAGACTTCTTATGGTTTTAGTTTCAAAAAGTTCATATTATTCCATATTTTCAACTGAATAACTGAATTAAACCAAGCAACTACAGAAACCTACATGTATTTATCAGCGGCTATGCAGGCCAGATCAGTTATTTTTTATATTGCTATCAGCATATACTGGTATCCCCCGCTGAATAGGTTTTTGTGTTGAGGAATGGCAAAGAAATATATCCGGCAAAAAGTTACTAAGAAGCAAATAATCCCATTATATTTGAACTTAAAAGAACAGACGTCCTTAAAATCAAGTAAGAAATCTGAAACGTGGGTGGTGACGGAGGGTGGGGGTTTAGTACAACTTTATATATATGTTGATGAATATTCATGGAAGGTTTGAAATATTAAAAAAAGAAAGGAATGAAAAAAAAAACATATTTGGGGAGGTGGGTGGGGGCGGTGACCGGTTGAGGGTACAAACTTTCACATGTTGATAATAAATATTGATGATTTTTTTTTTAAAAATAATGGGAAAAAATAGGGTGGTGGGACTGACTGTGTGGAGGAGCGAGGTGGAGGAAGGGTACAATTTCGCATGTTGATAAATATTCGTGGAAGGTTTAAGATTTAATACAAAAAGAAAAAAATGAAAAAAATATGGCGTGAGGGGGGGGGGGGGAATGGTGGGGAGGGTGTGTGACCAGGGCGGTGGGGTGATCGAGTTTGGGTACACAACTTCACCTGTTGATAATAAATGTTCATGGAAAAAATGAAATAAGTTTAATGCAATTCTACCAATGGTTAGCTTGTTATGTACAGATATGTGGATTTTTTAATGATTAACTCTGAAGTTACTAAAGAGATACTGACGAAATTGAGTGTGCACTATTGTATTATGGTGATCTAAATTCAGTTCAAGTTTCATAGTTCTAGGTCAAATATGTCACAAGTTATGGAGCAGAAATTTATAATACCTTATATATTTAACAATAGAAATTACTAAGGGCCATAACTTTGATGTTACTTGGGCAATCTGACTGAAACTTGACGGGCCGCATTTCCCTATGGTAGTTAAAATGTATATAAAGTTTCATTTAAATATTCCAAACCACTTCCTAGATATGACTCCGCACGGACGGACGGCGACAAAACTATATCCCTCATCCTCTAATGTACCGATACTTTTAAGGGGAAGTAACACTGTGTTGGAGTTTGCGTCTTTGATTGTGTTCAAGTTGAGTTAGTTAGGTCACAAACGCAGATACGTCCGGGACGGAAAGTTGTAAGCTCCGCCTACGTTGGTAATTTCAATATTGTATATGATTTTGTCCCAACATATATTACTTTAAACAGACGTACTTAAAGCTGAAACTGTCTGTCCCTGATACTGTTCAAGTCTCACAAGTCTAAACTTTCCGTTTTGAAGAAGATTTGTAATGATACTGAGTACATACTTTTTCACAAGTAGCTTCAGTAACATATCCCAAAGTAGATCTAAGCTTTATCAGTAATCCATTCGTCTGTCAACTTTGCTACTACATTTTTCAAATCAAAAACTGAGATGTTTTTAAGATAGGCATACGAAAGATAAAACTTTACTTCCTTTTAAACCACGCCATGAAGGGACGTTACAAAAATTCTACATCTGCACACCTACAAGTATGAAATCTAGGCGCCACAAATATGTATACCAAACATTTTCAGCTCGTGTGAACTTTGTTCAGACAATCTGATCACCTCGGCCTTTATGTTACGCAATAGGCGTATTTACCGGAGAATACGGAAATGCCCGATGTTGCACGATTGTTTGTTCAGAGTGAGTTGTTAATATAATCGTCTTGCGTCCTTCGTCTACATTTTCACCTAAGCATCTTCTTACACCAAACTGGGTCAGTAGCATCCTAACAAGGATCTTCTCATAAAATGCTTGATGGATCTTCATTCAACTTGGTCTGTAAGCCTTATTGTAAGGTTTTCTCCCAAATTTGCGCAAAAGGGGCACTTTGCCCTTTATAGGGACCGCTTGATTTAAAAATAGAAATACCAATTAAATGACTTCTTTTCACGAACCGTTGCATATCTTGCTTGGTTACATTCTATGCTTCCAAAGAATTTTTTTACAGATTTTATTATTCATCAAACTTGATGTGTGTCGTCATTATAAAATCCTCTCTCGATATTTGCAAATTTGGGCACTTGACCCTTTGTAGCGGTCGCTAGAACTAAAAATAGAAATACCTTAACATGATTTCTTCTCAAGTACAGCTTGATGAATGTTCATCAAACATGGTTTGTAGCATCATTATAAGACCTTCTCACAACGATATTCATATGGGGACACTTGGTCCCTTTCACGGGTCGCTAGAGCAGAAAAAATGTAAATAACTGAACAGCTTGTTGTATCATCATTAAATTTGACCTATATCATCACTGAAAGGTCTTCTTCCAAGTTTGTTTGTTCATAAAGGGGAACAGAAAGTAAACAAGAGGGTTATGATGACCTATATATATATCGCTCACTTGTTAAATATGCTACATGCAATATATGTAAGGTCTGTGCCATGTGGTTCCGGAAAATTTTAAGTATTCTACTACGTATGCCTATGTGACCCCAGGGGTCATGATTTGAATAAACTTGGTAGACGAGCATTCAAAACTTTTCTATGAAAATAAAGTTTCATTGTTATAGTTTAACAGGAGGATGCGGATCGCTTGGTGAAGATCAAAAGATCAACATATGTCACGGTTTGAATTCTACTGGCCAAATAGCTAAGCCCTATTTCGAACCTATTATCTTTTACCCTTTTAGTTTTTAGTTTTTGACCCACATGACCCAGATTCGAACTTGGCCTAAGAAAAACATTCTGACCAAGTTTCATGAAGATAGGGTCATAAATGTGGCCTCAATAGCTTTTCATTCGATTCAAGCGAGTGACCTAGTTTTTAAATTCACATGACCAAGATTCAAACCTGGCCTTATAATCATCAAGATAAACATTCTGACTAAGTTTCATCAAGATAGGGTCATAAATGTGGCATCTACAGTGTTGACAAGCTTTTCCTTTGATTTGAGTGGTGACCTAGTTTTTTACTAAGTTTCGAATTTGGTCTAGGAATCATCAAGATAAACATTCTGACCAAGTTTCATGAAGATAGGGTCATAAATTTGGTCTTTAGAGTGTTAACAAGCTTTTCCTTTGATTTGACCTGGTGACCTAATTTGTAAATCTACATGACCAAGTTTCGCAAATGGCCTAGAGATCATAAAGATAAACAGTCTGTGCAAGTTTATGTCTAATCAAAGCATAAATGAATCTTTAATATGACAGTAACTCTAGAATCCATGATGGAATCTAACCTTATTGTGACTTAAGTTGTGTGTGAGTGTTGTTAAAATCGAATGTAAAATGTCATTTCTATCGTGTTCATAAGGTAAAAATTAACAAATTTTGGCTCTTTCGGGGGTCAATCAGGGGCCGTAACTTCGGAACCTATGATTGGAACTGACGGATACATCATGGAATTCAAGATCTATTGTTGTTAAAAATATTTTGCAAGTTTGTATCACATCAAAGCATAAATAGAGTTTCTACATGGCTGCAAAAGACAAAATAACAAATTTTGGCCAATTAAGGGGCCATAACTCTAGAACCAATGATGGGATCTAGCCAGTGTTCTAAAGGAACCGAGATATTATGCAAATACAAGTTATGTGCAAGTTTGATGAAATCGATTGCAAAATGTGGTCTCTATCGTGTTCACAAGAAATTGTGGACGGACGACGACGGACGAAGGGCGATCACAAAAGCCCAGGTAAGCTAAAACGAAACTTTAAAGAGTTTTTCTCATGAACCGCTTGACGGATCGTCATCAAATTCGGCCTGTAAAAGTCTTTCTCAGTCGTTTTTAAATGGTTCCACACGGTTCCTTTGAGGCGCCACCAAACCTAAAAATAGAGAAAAAAAAACTCTTTACACAACTTCTTGTAATAAATCGCCGCAAGTTGATAGATCGTTACCAAACTCTCAAGTTTGTTTTATTGTAACACATTTTTGACGACCACAGCAAAAAATATTTTAAAACCTTGAAATAACTGATGGTGAATTGCGTAAAAAATGCTCATCAAACGTGGTCAGAAGCAAGATCTACTTGTCAAGGTCTTCCTCAGTTAAGCGACTACGGTCCATTTGAATCTCTTGTTGTATTATCCACAAATGACATTTTGTTCATTAGCAAGATTCAAACAAGATTATCTTTTAAGGCATCTTCGGACCGAAACTGTGCGTAAGGCTCAAAAACAAGATCATTCCTGTGAGTAATTCAATACTATCAAGATGGTTGACACAAAAACATGTCAACAGAAGATAAATAATCTACACACGACCGAAATATTGAAACAAGGAAAATATTTTAAAAACAATGTGAAATAGTTCGTCTTGGTCTAATTTTTGTGATTTTGCGCAAGCGATTCCTTTGTATATTTTATTTTTCGATTTTTGAAATCTGTGAGTACTTGTCACCAAGAAAAAAAATATACATTTCTCTTCTGTGGCTGAAAAGATATTATCCCTAGACGAACATGTGCAAAGAATCATTTTCGTTGCAATCAATGAATGTCTTAAGATACATCAAAATCCATCATGAAATTAAAATTTATTGTATAAGATGGTGAAAAAAATGCGAAAACTTAGTATATAAGTATACAAAGGGAGATAATTGTCATTGTATCAAGTTTACTAATTCCGTCTTCTTTATTGGAGTCAAATATATTGTCTACAAAAATATGAAAAATTAATGTTCATAATTATGTGATACAGAGCCCTGTCATGAACTGACAATCAAATCGAGCCATCTGTTATTTTGCTTGGATACAATGTACTGTGCTTACATAATTTATGGTTACTTTTTACTACATTACATTGAATTTCCTTTACTGGACAGAATGTTATTACCTTAAATGTTAACAAGAAGCTTCGGGGCAATATACGCCCGAAGTATTAAACCAGACGAGGAAGAATATTTGTGGGGCTGTACGTGTGTTGGGGGTAAGGGTAATGTTTCGGTGGGTGAGGATTGGGACAGATGCTGGGGTTGGGCACGGGGATGTGCGATGACGGTGATGGGATACTAAGTCACAAGAAATTAAATTGAAAACAAAATTGAGGGGGTGGGTGTTGGGATAAATGTGGGTGATAGGGGTGTCGTCATGTGGATTGTGCCACTCTGTACGTCGAATCATCACCATCTTCCAATATTTTAAGTTTTCAGTTAAAACATTGAATAGCTTTTATAACAGCCAGATTTGACATTTGAGATCAATTTGTTACATTAATCTTTGACCTACTAATCCGACCTATGCGCTCTGCATATTGTCCCATTGCAACCTACCTATATGCCAAGGTTAAAGTCAATATCTTGAATGGTTATGCTCTGGACACGAATTTTGAGGGAAATATTTGACCTGCTCAATTTGTAACCTTGACACTTGACCTATAGATTTGGTCCATGTGCTCTGCATAATTATCGTCTCATCGCCATCTAACTACTAGTAAGCTAAGTTTGAAATCATTACATTGAATGGTTAAGTTATATTCTGAACATGGAATATGATGGACAGATTTGACCATTCTGTTACCTTGATTATTTACCTACCACAACAATTCATGTACTCCCTACATCGTCTCATTTCCACTTATTTACATGCCAAGTTTAAAGTAAATACCTTGAATGTTTATTAAGGTATGCTCCGGAAACAAAATTAGATAAATTTGACATTTGAGCACAGTGGGTGACCTTGACCTTTGACTTATCGACCCGGTTCATGCGTTCGGCAAATTGTCCCATCGCCAACAGCTTATATACCAAGTTTCAAGTCAATACCTTGAATGATTTTGAGTTCCGGACACGAAATATGAAGGAAAAATTTGACCATTGAGCTCAGTTTGTGACCTGTACCTTTGACATGTCGACAAGTTTTTGCACTTTGCACATCGTCTTATCGCTACCTACTTCATATATGTCAAGTTTTTAGTCAAAACTTTGAATAGTTATTAAGCCATGCTCCGGATCTGAAATGTGAAGTAAAAGTTTAACTTTTGAGCTCAGTGTGTGATCTTGACCTTTGACCTACCAACTCGGTTCATACACTCTACACAACGTCTCCTTGTCACCTTTCTGAAGGTCAAGTTAAAGTCAATACCTTAAATGGTTATTAAGTTTTATTATACCTCTTTTGTCTACAATGATAATATCCCATTACCCGAAAAAGAGATATTTTGACTATCAAAAACATTTTCAATCTTTTTGACACGTGACCAAGCGAAAAATGACTGTCAGGTCATGTAACCGCGCTGATATTATAAATTTTTTAGCCAAATGATTGCCTCCCTTGTACACATATAGTAGTGACGTCACTATTCAATATGTACACAGGCGATTACCGCGCTTAAGATGAAACTGTTGAATTAAATGAATTAAAAACATTTTAAAATTTTGTATGTACTAAATTTTGTTCGGTATAATAAAATAAATATCATATGGCAGCGTGTGTGACACTGATATTGTCAATCCTCGAAAGAGAATGTCACCACTCGGCTTTCGCCTCGGGTGACATTCTGTCCTCGGGTTGACAACATCAATGTCACACAGGCTGCCATATGATATTATATAATGTTCCAGAAACTTTTTACTGTGTTACATTTAATGTGTGCCTCTATTTTCTTATGAAAACAGTTTTATTGCAAATATCTGAAGTTTATATAGTTTCATGCAATGTCAGTATTTGTTTTTGAAATTTATACAGACAACGAACTTGACTAAAGGATGAACAATAAAGTATAACAATTATACGTTTCCGGCAGCTTTATTTCTCAATATGATTTAAAGGTGATCCTTTCATTTCAACACAAAGAGTTTAAGATATATTAGACAATGCACAAATAGATTCTACTTCATAATATATATGTAGACGTAAACTTTCTATGTCTATGTTTATGTGTATAAGCATTTTTGTGAGTTAGGTTTAAAATAGTACACACCTAATACATGTACTGGTTGGGAACCAAAATCCGGACAAATTTTCATATTTCGGCTCCATTATTTCCTCAAAAAATATCTGACACACTGCACAAACTTCAGCTCTTTTTGCATCCGATGTTGTAATCAGCATCGCGTTGTGACGTAAAATATGGGTTCCATGGGGCCTCAAATGGGGTCACAAAAAGAAGTTATTTTCCCCGTGAGGTAAATCAGTAGCCAAACAAATATTTTGACGATATTTTGCTGTTATTTTGATATCGAATTAAGTAATAAAACTATTTTTACACATTTTTTCATCATTAATCTCTTCAAAAATGCACATGAAAGATAACCTGACTTTCAATAGTAGCTACGAAAGCAAAGAGAGGCTAACTATAAAAACTCGAATTTCGACGGTCTAACACGAATTCTTGATAATTCAAATAGATATAGAATAAAATTAGTGCAAGACTCGACAGCCCTGCATTTTATGTAACTATTAACGTGAAATTAAAAGTAGCAGGGGTTATCAACAGACAATCAATATGTAGTTTAATTATTTCTTCCCCGTTTGATATTTTGAAAAGTGTAAACAACTGCGCATGCGCAATGCTATCTTCAGGCCCCGTTAAGACAGAAAGTAGTTTTGTAAACACAGGTGAGGTATCATCATAAAACCTAACATTATACAGCCTAGTAATATAGTGGTTTGTTGTAGACATGGAGAACAAACATCCAAATGATCCAGATGAAACAATTGCATGAATAACGCCGAAATAAAGCGGTTATTACATGTGTCCCGAAACTGGTTATGTCCGGATACTGCTTCCCAACCATGCAGTATAGCTTTTTCACAGATGACTGTTATGTAGCTCTACAAACAAAGGTAATTGATATATTTAATCAAGTTGGTCTCATTTGATGAAAATGTTAGTGCCAAGATGCACATTTGATATCTTTTAAGCATTAGAATTTTTATTTGGTGACCCCAACCTGCATTTATGTTGTCATTTCATCGGTTGGGGATTCACCCAATCGTGCTACAAATTGGACACAAATCCATTGTTTTAGTTTGTTTATACACAGAGCATAAAACACGAATCTAGTCTGCATGTATGAGTGTCGCTGCGAAGGTGTTCCATCCGCGCCCCTCGAACAAGCTTTGTGTACCAGAAGGAACACCACGCTCCGCCCAGATATTGTCTCCAGCGTCGAGGTGGATGCTTAGGGAAGCTGCAATATATTAAGGATCATGCAGATCGTTTGTTATTAAAACATGTTTAAGCACAATTTCCGGATATTCTCATTGCCATGTTATATGGGTTTCAAATACTGCTGACATCTAAGGCCATTTGGTAATTTTTCATGAAATGGTTGAGAATTTTTTTTTGTAGGCACAGGCAGTCAATTCTATACATAGAACGTGACGTCATTTCTGTCAGTGCGTCAGTATGAAAGCGCTAGCATAGCTAGTCAGCGGCCCGTTTGTCTGAAACTGAAAGTTCTGTGATGTACATAATATTGTTATTCCATCGAGCAGTTACACAAGATGGAAACAACTTTCATTTACGAAAGAGTCTCTTTGGGTTTATATGTTCTCAGCATGCCGATGCAATTGCCAACCTCCGCGCAAATATATATTGTCAAACTACAGCACCGATAAGGGGAAGTAACACTGTGTTGGAGTTTGTGCAATTGCAGTTTATGCGATTTTATTGTTGAATTATTGAGAACTAAACTTTTTTTCCCTTTTACTTTCAAATCAAGTAGATCTCGTTTTGTTTTGCCAACAAGTTTATTTAGTTTAAATCTATTGGCCTTAATGTATAGAATTTTATAGGTTTATTTCTGTAATTCCAGTTTTAATCTACTGGTAGCCAGATTTGTTCATTCTGTACCTTTTTCTTTGGTTAGACCACACCAAAAATAGCTAATCTTAATACAATTTTTTTAAATTGATTTTATAATATTGTTAAAAGATTTATACAAATTTCATGATAAAAAACCGTCAAGTCGACAGACTATAAAACATAATTATAAACAAGTCAACGAGGAAGGATTCGAAATTTAAAGTTGCAAAAACGAAATTCATTTTGGCAGCTCAACAAGACACTGATTTTCAGATTTCCAATAGAACTGCAAAGTCAGAATGTAATAACGTCCCGTCGACACGGGTCGGCACTATGCAGGAAGTCAACTTGAGCAAAAACGTCTATGGCTGGAGGAATCTCTAAAATATCAACCATTCTAAGGATCAAACTAAAAATTGTGAGGAGTAAGTGATTCAAACCTAGATTTAAAATTTAATACTGTCAATTGTAAGCCCTAACACACGACAAATTATAACATATATGCAAACTTTCCCTTATTGTCTCAAGCCTATGAATTCTAAACCAAAGTGGAACATCTACGATAACGAAAGCCTTTTTGTGCTTTTCATTTTTTTTTATGTTTTGTTGTTTGAACAAACTTTCATGTGTAATTGTGAAATGTTACTAGGATGTCCTTTTCGACATGTTGTCCAGGCGACAGGCACCTGAAGAGCCATCTTCTTTAGTTGAGGCAAAAGAGCTAGAATGCTTCCTCACAAGAGACAATTCAAACCATGGCAAGGATCGAACCCACTTGGTATCTTTCCAACAACAGGTGTATAATTAGTTATGCTAAAAGCCTAAACATTCGATACGGTTTATGTTTATTCATAAGCAATGTTACAAGCTTCAGTTCGAAAAGAAAATGCTTTTAATGCATATGGTTATTCAAAAGCCTCACCTGATGAACAATCAACATAATCCGGGGATCCAGACCTCACAACTCCGATTTAAAGACCGTCTTTCATGATATTTAGGTTCATGTAGTCCTGGTTCGCCACACACGCGGTCACGTCAATTATGTAGATACCGGGCACGGGAGCAGTGAACTGACTAGCCTCAAAGTTGTAAGCACCGCCTACGTTGGTTATTTCAATATTATACTTGACTCTTCCGGATGTTCCGAGAGATGTTGTTTCAGATAGACGTACGTAAGCCGAAACTGCCGGTCTCTGTTGCGTTTCCAGTTTAGAAATTCTGTCCATAAGATTTGTAAGTTTTTCTCGTATCTCATATTCACACATGAATTTTTTACATTCATTTCCGGCGGAAAGCTCGGTCAAATATCCTGACACACTGTGCGGAGTAAAAATTACAATAAAAATAATTAACATATTCATTCTTTGACTTAATACCACAGGCTTGAATATGACTTACAAATATATCTAAATAAATATGAACTTGTGCATACACTAGGACGTTGTGTGTTAAACAATAATTTAAAAAGTAGGCGGTAGTATTTTATCATTTATACATCAAGGGGTGTTTCAAAATCTCTTGCAAACGAGTGTGGTCCATTTGGACAATCAGTGACGCGTTCATGCTAAAAATGTTCAGTCCTTGCCTGACGCGTCTTTCATCAATAATTCTGTGCTTTTGCTTTGAAATTAATAGATCTATTAAAAGATAATAGGTAAGGGTAGATTTCTCAGTATCAAAACTGATATTTAATATCTAACACTTTTATCAAATTTAAATTTTGTTCATATATGATTTGCAATGTAATTACAGGTTAGTTTTTCATTATTTCGATATAATATTATACTTTATGAATTGTGTTATTCATGCTTACTTATCACCATGCTACAACAAAAGAACTATTTAGAGTAAATCTTTCTTTCATTACAAAATAAAGATACTGCTACTTCGAATTAAAAAAAAACGATGTTTGTTGATTTTGTATATTTAGATTTTGTTTCAGTTAAGTTTAGGGCTCCACCGTTTCAATGTAGTTCATATGGCGATTTGCACAGCTTTTGAATGTGGAGGAAGATCCTAGGTGCGCGTCTGGGCATTACTACATCACGTGCGGGCACCTAAATTGAACCACTGACATTCCGACAGCCACCTGGATGGCTTCCTCACATGAAAATTCTACGATCCAAACGTGGTCAGTTAGGGGCAAATGATTCAAATTCAGCGACCGTAACAGTCAGTCACAGAGGCCTTATATATATGTTTTGTTTGCTTTTGATTTTACGCTGTTTTCCAACCGTATTTCAGTTATGTAAAGGCGGGCAGTTAACCTAACCAGTGATCCTGGGTTCTGTACCAGTATTAATCTGTTCTCCGTACGTAACTGCCAACTTCTCCTCATGATTCAGAGGCAGAGGACGAAATGACTCCTGGCAAAATGTATAATATCAAAACGTCACGGAGAACATACGCCTCGCCAATGGATGTGTGATCCGTAGATCTGCACTCTCCTTATTGAGATAAGCGGGAGGGCTCTTTATATTTATGAGACAGTCTCTATTTATACATCCATGTTAGCAAAAAAAATGTAATTTATGATTTTCAAATTCAGTTGACTGTACTTGAAGTTGAAATGTTGACACATACTTCTTATCTGTGTTTTACTCGAATACTTAAACGAACCTACCGCCTACGTTGGTTATTTCAACAATCTGACTAAAGTACATCTCCTATTACGCTACGCATAGGATCTGAGAACGACCTATTCATAGCCTCGTTCTGACGACCCTTTCGCTAGCCAATCAGAGCTTAACTTACAAAAGTTAGCAAATCTACCTGTAGCCTTGACTTTTGATATTTACAATTCTTATGTCGGAATGTGTCAGATAGCCGGTTAGCTCAGTCGGTAGGCCACATGCTTAGTAATCGAGGGGTCCCGAGTTCGAGCCCTGGAATAACTGCACATTTTTCTTACTCTTTGACATTCTAACAAGTCGTTTCATTGGTTAAAATAAAAATAGCAATACTGGAAATCCAAAATATACAGAAGACGTATGTGAATGGGTCGTTCTCAGATCTTCGTTTAGAAGATCAAGTACTTCAGTCAGATTGGTTATTTCAATATTATACTTGACTCTTCCGGATGTTCCGAGAGATGTTGTTTCAGATAGACGTACGTAAGCCGAAACTGCCGGTCTTTGTTGCGTTTCCAGTTTAAAAATTCTGTCCATAAGATTTGTAAGTGTTTCTCGTATCTCATATTCACACATGAATTTTTTACATTCATTTCCGGCGGAAAGCTCGGTCAAATATCCTGACACACTGTGCGGAGTAAAAATTACAATAAAAACAATTAACATATTCGTTCTTTGACTTAATACCACAGGCTTGAATATGACTTACAAATATATCTAAATAGATATGAACTTGTGCACACACTAGGACGTTGTGTGTTAAACAATAATTTAAAAAGTAGGCGGGAGTATTTTATCATTTATACATCAAGGGGTGTTTCAAAATCTCTTGCAAACGAGTATGGTCCATTTGGACAATCAGTGACGCGTTCATGCTAAAAATGTTCAGTCCTTGCCTGACGCGTCTTTCATCAATAATTCTGTGCTTTTGCTTTGAAATTTACAGGTCTATATCAAAGATAATAGGTAAGGGTAGATTTCTCGGTATAAAACTGATATTTAATATCTAACACTTTTATCAAATTTAAACTTTGTTCATATATGATTTGCAATGTAATTACAGGTTAGTTTTTCGTTATTACGATATAATATTATACTTTATGAATGCTTACATATCACCATGCTACAATAAAAGAGCTATGTCATAGTAAATCTTTCTGTCGTTACAAAATAAAGATACTGTTACTTCGAGATAAAAAAAATGATGTTTGTTGATTTTGTATATTTACATTTTGTTTCAGTTGGGTTTAGGGCTCCACCGTTTCAATGTAGTTCATATGGCGATTTCCACAGCTTTTGAATGTGGAGGAAGATCCCAGGTGCGCGTAAAGGCATTCTTACATCACGGACGGGCTCCTGGGTAGAACCACTGACATTCCAACAGCAACCTGGATGGTTTCCTCACATGAAAATTCTACAATCCAAGCGAGATTTCAAACCCACATCAGTGAAGGGCAAATGATTCAAATTCAGTGACCGTTACAGTCAGTCACAGAGGCCTCTTTATATTTCTGTTTTGTTTGTTTTGGATTTTACGCTGTTTTCCAACCGTATTTCAGTTATGTAAAGGCGGACAGTTAACCTAACCAGTGATCCTGGATTTTGTACCAGTACTAACCTGTTCTCCGTACGTAACTGCCAACTTAACCACATGATTCAGAGCGGAGGACGAAATGACTCCTGGCAAAATGTCTATTATCAAAACGTCACGGAGAACATACGCCTCGCCCAAGGATCGAATTATGCCCCTGCGATCCGTAGATCTGCACTCCCCTTATTGATCTAAGCGGGAGGGATCTTTATGATTATGAGGCAGTCTCTATTTATACATCCATGTTAGCAAAAATGTAATTTACATCTTTCAAATTCAATTGACTATATTTGAAATGTTGACACATACTTCTTGTCTGTGTTTTATTCGAATACTTAAACGATTGAAATATGTACAGTAAGTTTATTATTTATGCATGGCATTGCTTATAATACCCTGCTTTCCAGCTGTATAATCCCTTCATTTCCTTACTGTAAGTGTAACAATTGCTCCATTTCGCCAGGGAGAGCGCAGATCTACGAATCGCGGGGTCGTGAGTGCGATCCTCGGGCAAAGTAAAGGTTAAAGGTAACGTTTTATTTACCGTCACTTTTTGAAACAATGAACATAAGCACTGTAGAGCTTTTGAGCGACCTTATTTTAAGAATAGTTCAAACCAATTATACCTTACCCCCTGAAGCAATCGTGATAAAGTGCCTTGCCCAAGGACACATCGCCATGGGAGTAGCCGGAAATTAAACCCGTGGCCTTTACCTCCGTAGGAAAACGTCTTAGTCCTCTCGACCAATGCGTCCACATGTTCTCCGTGATGCTTGATAAGAAATCGTGTCTGCAATCTCTGATCAGTGTGGGGAAGTTGGCAGTTGCTTGCGCTTGCGGAGAATATATTTGTACTGGTAGAGAATCCAGGAACACTGGTTACGTTAACTGCCCGCAGTTACATAACTGAAATACTGTTGAAGAACGGCGGTAAACCCAAAACGAGCACACGAAAACCAGTGCCCCAGGAAGCTAGAGAACAACTACTAAAGAATAAATAATACGCCAGACAGAAGCGATGTTCCTGTGAAATCTGAGTCTGATCATAGGTCAGTCAAAGCATTCTGAAGTTAATACAGAAACTAAATTGCAATCAAACGTACAGATGTCCAGCACGATCGTCTGTTTGAACACTAATTAGCACGACAGTGACCATCACCTTTGACTAAGAAACCTTAAAATCAAAAAGGGTCTGTGGTGAATGTTATTCACTGTAACCTTGACTTTTGACCAACTGACCTCAATGACAATAAGGACCATTTATTGCCCACTGGCACTGTGTCAGACAAGTTTGAGTGTCAAGGGCCAAGTCGTTCTTAAAATATTAAAAGGAAACGGTTTTACAATATCAATCAGTGTGTCATTGATCTTTGACGTTATGATCTTAAAACTAATATGGATAATCTACTAAACATAAGCAATATATACTTGCAGTTAGAGGATCGTAGGTCAATAGATTTTCAACAATCATTGTGACCTTTGACCTCAATGCTAATAGGTATCCAATGTCTCCATGGACTGTATGCCTGTCAGGTAAATGAGCAACTCAACGCGAAAAGGTACACGCTTTCTTATTTTATCAAGGCAAGAAAGAAACAAGACACAATTAGATTCCTTTTTTCGTGCTTGAATTTCAAACTAGGATTTCCTAATATCAATGGAGGTTCATGTGCTTTTCGTCTTGACAACTCGGTGTTCAATACTGAAATGCGCTGTCAAAATGCAGTAAAGTTTGATTGCTTCCAGCAGTATATAGAAAACCGTAATCAATCCTAAATGTTCTGCGTTTAAAGTTCAAGCGTGTTATGTTAGACCATCCCATTCTCGATGCTGCCTGATTCTGTAACTGCTTAAAAAGCCTTTGAACAATTAGAATGTGTTTATTTAGATAAATTAGTTGCATCAATTACAATGCAACAAACTTTCTTTCGATATACTAGAGAGTGGCAATGAATAAAAGAGCGGTTGCAGTGGTAAAGTGGTAAACTCAGGAAGTTCAAGCCCATCCTCTTCCAAGTAAAATATTAATAGTCCCGTGTACATATGTTTTACACCTGTCACGCCAAAAAAAAAACGGGGAGTTTCTTGAGTTGGAAGGTCTTCTGTATCTTGCGCTATCCTCCAACAAGCAAAACTAAGTCTTCCGAAGCAGCCGCTAATATGGGTTTCTGGTGAGGATTATAAATAAAGTCTATACAACAACTGTTCGGAATAGTGTGAGCAGCATCATCTGTGCGGTAAATAGGATACAATCTCTGTTGGCGCACTTTTCATATGGGTGAAATGAAAAATCAACTGCTGTTCCTCGGAGATATAAAACTCGATCCCAAATGAGTCTGTATTTCTTATATTACTATCTATAAACAGTTGTTTACTGCTTTTGAATGATTTGACATATTACTGGTTCAAAATGAAATGTGTATTACACAATACATTATAATCGCTGGCAGACAGGCTGTGTCAGATAAGACAGCGATAAAAGTTACATACAAACAATGCATTCAAAGACAATAAAAACATTATTTCTGTGTATGAAATGTGAGTGTTTTCCGTTCCATGATTTTAGCAAAATGCCTATTATAAGAGAAATGATGTGCAAATCAAATTTATTCATACATAAGATTCTAAGTAAGAAAACAGAGTAATAACTGAATCGCTCGGTTTGATATAGCACAGCACGTCTGTTCACCGGAGGTAATGAAAGTACAACATCACTCAACTTAGACACTTAGACAGAGCTTAGATTTCTGTTACAAATTTAAATTAAATGGGCTGATTAAATTATATATACTGTATGCAAATAAAATGGAGATGCTATTAAATTCGTCGACTTGTACAGTAGTTATCAGTAATAAAGGTTAAAACTTCATTTGCTTTTTTGATATTGGCAAATATGTTACTTACGACAACATTATAACTATATGCATTGTAACTGAGCTTTTTTATGTTAAATTAAGAGACAGGGTTTTGATTATAAAATACGTTAAATTTCATGACCTGAAGTTTCATTTCATTTCCCGTGATAATCAGCCAGTAACGTTCTGCTGACTATAGACTGGATTCCGTCCTAATGTTTGTTCTGTCATATTTCGTATATGTTTCAGTGGAAGTAACTCTAGCAGGTTGTTTCTATATTGGCATATTAACTCCAAACATAGGATAGGCCATCAGATAAATTGTGCGTTTTTAGGGATTTAAAATTTACTTATAAAATGTTTGCAGTATTTTAAAAAGAAACCAAGCAGCCAGGGAGACAGGCTTTGCTTACTATTGAGCTAAAGGCACAGACCTGGCTCATTTTCTGATAAGCAGACTGTCTCAATTGACAAAGAGCACTTACACTTGTTTTTACTAAATTTTCTGCACTTTTAAGATGTATCTTCTTTCAAAACTGGAGGAGGTCCTTTGGAAGCAAAAAACAACTAAGCAGATACAGTATGACCGAGTCTGTTCGTGAGTAGTAATAAAACTCTGACGCACCCTAGCACCGGCTTAAGAGAAAATCTATTATATATAGATATTGAATAGACAACATGATCCCAACGGATAAAAAAAACAACAACACTGAGTCCAAGTACGTGGAGACATTTTACAGTCGCCACTCAACAATTTATAACCATTTAAAAAGGCTTCCTTGAAAAAGTGGTCTGTATTACATTAATCGTTGCATTAAATTTGCATTTTTGTCCTCAATATTTTTTGAAAATAGGAAAAATTAATTCAATTAAATTGATGATATTCAATAAAGGGTCTTTAATGAACAGACTCAATCGCACCGACTCAGCAACTTCGCTTGGGTGCATCAATCTTTTTGAAGATTTTATTATGGTTCTAGTGTTTTCGCTACCTTTGTCATTTAGCAATGTATCAGTAACATCGACCTTCAATTTCAAAACATACAGTAAATAAATTAAGGACCGTACACCAATAAGACCACTCTTGGACTATTAACACTATTTCAATGTGAAATTGCTTGATTAATAGCATTATATTACCGGACACGATTTCTAGGAGAGAAGTGGCTTCTGATCCGGAGCTAGATATTCAGACCAGCATTCTACATATCAGGTACCCGATACTTTTGCATTTGCCTTGCATTTAATTTGTAATTAATAATCGGAAAGGTAAGAAAGATATTTGGCAAATGCTTTAACACCAAAGGATACGTTATCTAAATTGATGGTGTTCTACTGGAGTGTCAAGTTAGTAACTTACCTTTTTTATCCGTCCGATAGAACTCTGACACGACCGATAATACCCGTTAAAGGCTCTATATTAAATTTTTGACTGGTAAAATATAATAGGATGTAAAACCTACTAATCCCTTCATTAGATATGAAAACCATATATGCAGCCTCAATATGAAAGTGAGCATCTTTTTAGGGTTAGTAATTTAAAACCTTTTCCCCCGATAACACCCAGAGCTTATTGTAAACGCACGCCAATGGATTAATGAGGGGTAATAAAAAGTGTAGCATATGACCCCCTAGAAATGCTTAAGGCGGAACAATAATGCTTTATGAAATATATTATACTAAAGTCTTTAAGTATTTGTATTTTTATTATATCTATATTTTATAAACCAATACATTTTAGAAAGGCAATATATAAAGCTGATTATACAGGTTATGACACCAAAAAGATAAAGGCAACTAAAGATATTTTGATGTTCCACGGAAGCAAACATATTGTCACTATATAAAACGCACGTCCATTGTTACATTGAAATTTTATGTTCATTTATATTGTTAAGACTTTGACAATAAAAGTCAAATTTAGCACGGTGAATAGTAGTAAATAATCTGTCCTCGTGTTCACACAACATTGTTCGTTCTTAGCCGAGTTTGAGATTGAAATTTTGACAGCAATTTTTACAAGAACTTCAAGATCAAAGTCCATTTGAGACTGGTTATCATTAGGAAATAGTCATTAATTTAAAATCTTATTAAGAACATTCAATTTTGATATAACTGACAAATAAAGTTTTATAATCAAACTCAGCTGAGACTGAAAATGTTTTGTGAGCATTAGGCCTGTTCTCTTGAACTACTTCTTATTTGAAATTTAAGAAAAATCAGACCTGCATTTCAAACTCTGTTCTCAAAATTAATCAGTAATTTATAATAATTAATAAAATGTTGTCAGAAAGAACTTTTCTATAAAGTAACATAGGAATGAAATTTCTATTTCAGTTTTCAGAACATTGGTAAATGTTCGTGATCGACTTACTAAGAAACCCTGTCTTTTAAATAAGACAGAAGAGGAAATTTGAGTCAACTTATGATTAACATGAAAGAAGTATCTTCTTACACAGAACATATAATAAAAATATTTCATGCATTTAAATATTATACCAAAACGTAACTACAAATGCAAGTTTGCAGCAGTTATGCGCAATTTTCGAAACATTTTTTTATTATTCACATATAAAAAACCCTCTCTAATACGAATATTATTATCGCACAATCATTTTATATCTTATGATTGGTGAATTTCATAGAAGAGAAAGACAAAATAAAATAAATACAACGTATGTAAAATTTTCTTTCAGTGTTACATGTCAACCCCTCGAAGGTATTCAAATCACTCTTTAATAGTGTCAAGCATATAAAAACAGCATAATTACCTAATAGGAATCATTACAAAATAATAGTTTTGGTTAAACTTCTACATTATAACATAGCAACATACATATTTTATTAAATACAAAATAATGACTGGGATTGCCGATAGCTTTCAAAGTTTTTTTGGAAGCATTATCCCTTAAAACAATACATGTGAACCATTCATCTATAGAATATCACGTAATAGTAATGCATTTGAGTCGTTTTGCGACCAAGTCTTTTAGTTAATAATTGCTGGGAATTTTTTATTGGTTGGGAATTCACCCCATTCTGTTAAATTTAACAAATAAATAAATTTACGAACACTGACTCCTACTTTCCTACTATGAACTTTCCAGACTGTTAAGAAAGTCCATTATACGTCACTTTCTTTACGTATATTATGGTAACGTCTAGTCTTCCGGGAAAGTAAAATCACTAATCTAGTCTGCATGTATGAGTGTAGCTATGACATGAGTGTTCTATCAACGTCCCTCGAACAAGCCAGGTCCATTAGAAGGGTTACCACGGCCATTATATGGTGGGTACCTTACCCCATTCATATAGTAATAAGAGAGGTGGGGCGTAAAAGTAGGAGGCGAGGCGGGTTGGGGCTAGTAACACCACCAACAAAGAAGACAATACATTTTAATACTTAGCATATAATACAAAACGGACAAAAACCAAGTTGAAAATAGGGGTACCGCCTTGGAATGATCAGCAACCTATTTTAAGGAAACTGGGGCTTTAAACGCATTAATGGTATGTCAACCTCGAACCAACTCTGTTTGCAACAAGTTACACAAGTAACATCAGATAATATAATATGAAAGATATAGTTTCGGGTCAGTCTCGGGTTTAAGTACAACAATGTATTCGACAACTTGTCTGAAGGCAGTGCACCAAGACGTTACTTTTAAAGGTATGACTAAGCCACTTGCAAGACAAAATTCTACTAGATGAAAAGCATCACTCTGTATAAGTCATCGCAACATCAAATAGAAAAATGTAGCGGCTAAATGTAGAGGGCTCAGTCACCAAACATGTAGTGTGTTTTATGATTTTCGCATTGCGGCAAAACAGATAGAAGGCTTCATCACGTGGTACAATTTAAACTGGGAAGGATCAAAAATACTTGGTGTCTTTCCTACTAGTCCATAAATGTAATTTGTTCCGCTAAAAGCGAAATATAACAAGCCAGTTTATTCATAAGCAAGATTATTTACGTATGTTCGAAAAGCAATGTGGTCATTGAAAATCCTCACCTTAATGTGCAGTCAGTATGCTGAAAAGACCCAGACCACAAAAATCCGATTTTTGTCCTTTTTTTTTTTCATATTTAGGTTCATGTAGTAAGAGCTGAACACACACACGCACACGTCAACTATGTAGATACCGGGTACCAGGGCAGCGAACTGCCCAGCCTCAAAGTTGTAAGCTCTGCCTACGTTAGTTATTGATTCTTCCGGATATTCAAATGGATGTTGTTTCAGATAGACGTACGTAAGCTGATGTTTTTGACTTCTATTATGTTGCCAGTTTCGAAATTCTTTCCAAATTCTCGTATCTCATATTCACACAAAACCGCAGTGAACATAATTACATGTAACAGCGGACTGACATATCAACGGTTATACGTTAAAAGGCGGTAGAAGCAGAGAATTCTTGATGGTTAGTGTTTTCTGAGTGAAGTGTTTCCTGAGTAGCGTTTTCTGTGTTAAGTATGAGTGAAGTGTTTTCTGTGTAGCGTTTTCTGTGTGAAGCGTTTTCTGAGTGAAGTGTTTTCTGTGTAGCGTTTTCTGTGTGAAGTATGAGTGAAGTGATTTCTGAGTGAAGTGTTTTCTGTGTGAAGTATGAGTGAAGTGTTTTCTGAGTGAAGTGTTTTCTGTGTGAAGTATGAGTGAAGTGTTTTCTGAGTGAAGTGTTTTCTGTGTAGCGTTTTCTCTGTTAAGCGTTTTCTGAGTGAAGTGTTTTCTGTGTAGCGTTTTCTGTGTGAAGCGTTTTCTGAGTGAAGCGTTTTCTGTGTGAAACATTTTCTGAGTGAAGTGTTTTCTGAGTGAAGTGTTTTCTGTGTAGCGTTTTCTGTGTGAAGCGTTTTCTGGGTGAAGTGTTTTCTGAGTGAAGTGTTTTCTGTGTGAAGTTTTTCTGAGTGAAGTGTTTTCTGTGTAGCGTTTTCTGTGTTAAGTATGAGTGAAGTGTACCACTATGTTACCAAATTGTGATTTTTGTCTTAAATTATTTATACTTGAAGTGTTAACATATACTCTTAGTCTGTGATTTTTTTAAACTTAAACGAGAAACTGTTAATAAAATCAATCATTGTGATGTTTGTTTCGTATGGTGGCTGATTTCTGCCATGTTGTGTTGGCGTGTTGGCGAGGCGAAAACACGACAGCACGAAAACTCGACACATTTTACACGAAAACACGTCATTTAAAGGGCGCCATAAGGACATATTTATTTGTAGAGTTCTCGTTTTGGCGGGTATGAATATGTCGTGATGGCGCCTTTTATTTGTCGTGCTGCCGTGTTTTCGTCCCGCCGACACGAAAACACGACAAATATCTTATTTGTCGAGTTTTCGTGTTTTCGTTTTGGAGTCTTCCATTAGACATGCGCACAACAATTACTGAAATGAACGCAACATAACTGCAATTTCTTACTAAAATAATAAGAAAGTTTTTTGATAACGACCAAATCTGATAAAATCTATGTTTTAATTGTTTTTGCATTTTAATTTTGATAACTCTACTCAGTATTTTAGCGAAGATATTGCGAGTACGAAAGTGGTGGGTTAGCGTTTCGCTAATACATACACATATGGATGATATTAACATTATTATAAAATTGTATGATTAGCATTTTATATATCCGATATTAATCCAATGACGACAATGCAGAATTACAATCATCTCATTGTATGTGTACCCAGCGAGAAAGATCTCTATGATTTGGTTGTGCTCTGCAATAAGTGTTTTATAAGAACAATTATATTATTATTATAAAATTAAAGTTGTTATTTAACGATACAACTCATTTGAATAAGTTAATCTTCCTCGAGGCCCTCGCATATTCGAAATTATTTTTCTACTTGTACCTACACTTCGTATTCTTAAAACGATGAATGAACATATCTATAGTCTCAAATCTTTTAATGCAGCTTTAGTGAATATAAATAAATTCTGAGTTCAAATAGAAAGAAAGAAACTTCTCAAAC
This sequence comes from Mercenaria mercenaria, assembly GCF_021730395.1. Lineage (NCBI taxonomy): Eukaryota > Metazoa > Mollusca > Bivalvia > Venerida > Veneridae > Mercenaria > Mercenaria mercenaria. The sequence continues at coordinate 42,650 of NW_026461568.1, read as the reverse complement.
CCACAGTATAACTCTACGATTTATTAGTGATGGCTGGAAAGTATCTGTTGAGTCTTCGTGTCGGTGGGTCGAAAACACGAAAACTCGACAAATAAAATATTTGTCGTGTTCTCGTCTTTCCGTTTTGGCGGGGCGAAAAAAAAACTCTACAAATAAGGTATTTATCGTATTTTCGTGTCGACGGGGCGAAAACGCGAAAACTCGACAAAAAACGATATTTGTCGTGTTTTTGTGTTTTCGTTTCGGCGGGACGAAAACACGAAAACCCGACAAATAATGTTTTTTGTCTTGTTTTCGTGTCGGCGGGGCGAAGTCACGACAACCCGACAGCACGACATATTCATACTTTCCGTAACGAGCCATGAGGGGAGGAAACTACATCATAGTTAATACCGGCACTCGTTGAAACTAACTTAGAGTTTACTACATTACAATGAGAACTTTTAGATACACAAAATACCTAGTGACGGATACATCTGGTATAACTGGGTTAACTGCTAGCAGTAGTAGCAAATACTGCTGTAACTGCTAGTACTTGTGGCAGTTAACTGCTAGAACTGCTAGCAGTAGTAGTGTTGTAAATTTAGCAGTCTTATTAAAGCTGATTTATTAATTGATTCTACTGATGAGAAACTTTGGCCTCTGCTACTTGGGTTTGTCATTCACCAGTTACCCTCATAAATTGCTTGTGACAGGAGTGTGGATCATTTTGTATCATTTTATCAGGGTACGTTGTCATCATGTACCATCGTAAACATGTCTGGTGTGTTAGAGTTAGAGGTGACTCCGTATTTGGGATGGTACCATCAGCCAACGGTTATCCTCATAAATATTGGGGGTTATCTTTGTTTTTCATTACTATGTTACACTCCAAATATAGAAGGGTACATCCTTTTGTATATAAACCCAGGCCAGAACTGGGGAGGTTACTTTTCATTTAGGCTCGGACTTTGAAAATATAGATCATTGGATCTAGAAATAAGAAATGTAATATTTTACAGTTATAATAAAATAAGTGACTTTAGACCAGAGGAATGAGAGAATTATAATTTTGATGACTATATATCCATTTCATAATAAACTAGCATAGAAAACTGGAATTGAAGTGTTATTTTATCAATGGTGTAGAAACCCTCACCCCCGAACCTACGTTTTCCAACACTGGTGGCAGCGAAGGAAACGGACTTACACACGTGTTTATCAGAAATTTGGACATATATTTCTATCTAACATATTTGTGGTGACAATTAAGTGACAATCATGGGACCTAAAAAGCAACAAGAAAAAGATTCTGTCACAACTGAAGATGATGACAGTCATGAACAATTGTTAGCTGAAGTTGAACTTTTGAGACAAAAACTTAAATCGGCAGAAGTTGAAAACTGGACCTTAACTGAGAGACTACGCAAGAATGAACAGGGAAGTACTTTACAAAGAGATGAATTAGTGCGCAGTTACCAACAACGAATCAATGACATTTCTATGGAAAAAGACGATCAGGTAAGAAATTTAGTCAATGAAAGGGACACAGCTTCGAATGAAAATAGCAATACATCAAGGCAGTAAAATCAACAGAGGATGTGAGGCCATGATAAATACGAGGTTCCTCTACCAAGGCAAATTATCTTTGATGGCAAATCATCCTGGGAGAGTTTCATTCACCCATTTGAAGCTATGGTTGATGCGTGCAAGTGAACGTTTGTTCCGCCTTAAAAATAGTTTACGCGGTGATGCTGCAGAATACGCTTCCAAGCAGCTGGGAGCTGACGAACTGTCAAGTTATGCAAAGATTAAATCATCTATGGCGACACGATTTCAGGAAAAGCGCTCCACTTCCTCCTATCTGGCTGAGTTAGAAAACCGGAAATACAACAGGGAAAAAGAATCATTGGCTGAATATGTGGCAGAGGTTAAGAGGTTGGTAATAAAAGGTTACCCAGGGAAACGATAAACCTTCGGCACTTTCTTAAGGGACTTCAGGATTCTCAGGCGGCTTTGTTCATTAGGATGCAGGACCCAAAAACTATCGATCAGGCAAGAGAATTGCTCGACAACTATTTCAGCATCAGAGATGACGTGAGAGGGGCGAGAATTAGGAACATTGACACGGACAGGGAACCTTATGTAACAGAAGCGAGATTGCAAGGGTTTGGTAGAGATCTGAAATCCAACATAGGCAAAAGGATTGATCATCTCGCGAACCAGTTGAATGTTAAAAGTAGTAGATCAGCCTCGGATCGTAAAGTAAATCAGCGCTTAAAGGCGTATGCTAGAATTTCACCATTTGTTTCCCAATAACAGATTTTGTTCATATTTCATATATTGTTAGTTCATTCTATAAGTTACCTAAAATAAAAAGAAATATGGGGGTCACCGACTTCGTTTTCATTTTATTTCAGGTTATACATTTTATTTCAGGTTATAATGCATGACTAGGGTACAAGTGTTTCCTGAAATCTAGGGCGTGTCTGCCATAGCATATAACATCAAGGAATCAAATAAATGATTCATAAAGTATAACTGATAGTCAAATCTCATAAGACATGATTATTTCCCTTCAAAACAAAAAGAAATTGTAATGTGATTCAAGAAATAGTTGCATGACACTTGTTTGTTGTTGTTTTCGAAGTCAAAAAAGCATCATAATTATAAAATATTGTATATTTCCTTCAACAGTTAATATTTCCATATCTACATAAAGGAATTTGATAAAACTTGCAAGAACAACAGAATAAAATGTTTACTTTAAAAATATAAAAAGAAAATGGGTGGTCACCGAATTAGATTTTTCACAATTTCATTTTGAAATATTGCCCTTTTATGATGCTGGTTTGTGATCTTCCTGCCAAAATAAAAACCGTTTAAAATAAAGTCCTAAAAGTCTGGCCAGACTCCAATAAATTAAACAAAAATATCCATAAAGAAACGTCAAATGAGTTAAATATAACTCATAATTTTAAATAAGAGACTTAAATCTTCGGAAATATGATGTGAACATATGCGAGGAGATATCTACCCCGACACCGGTTTCAGTACACCTCGAACTGCCGATGACACTAAAATGTCAGAAACAAAACACAAAACATACGTTAAAAAATGTCAGCGAGACAATTTTATGCTTTAATGTCAACATACATTCATTATCAGACCCGTAACCTTTACGAATACATTCTTATGTACATTACAAGGAAACGTTCCAAACACTTCATTAGGGTTTTCCTTACAGAAATACGCAGCATAATCTTGGACGTGACGGGACTGTGACAGTCAAAAGTTATCACGCTGTCCCGAAACGTACATCCTATAATTTGGACTAGTTTCGGTCTAGCGTTATAAATATACGGGGCGATTGTCCGAATATCCAAAACAATGCAACTTTACAGGAAACAGTGCGTCGTTCGATTTCTGTCTCGTGAATTTTTTTATCTTGCGTACGCTTTCTTTGGGGATTTCCTTACAGAAATACTCAGAATAAGCTTGGACGTGACGGTATAGGATCAGTCAAAAGTTATCACGCTGTCCCGAAACGTACATCCTATCATTTGGACTAATTTTGATCAAGCGTTATAAATAAACGCGCCGATTTTCCGATTATCCGAAACCGTGCAACTTAACCGGAAACGGTGTCGTAATCGGTGCGTCGTGCGATTTCTGCCTCGTGAAAATTTTATCTAGCATACGTCTTTAAGAAAAGATGTGCAGTGTTTTAGATGCCAGCGGTTTGGTCACTATGCGGACGAGGAAAGGCAAACCTTCAGGAAGGTAACAAGTCGGAAAACTAGCTTCGACCAAGCCTAACGGCCCAGACTTGGTCAATAACAGTGAAGTTGAATTTAAGACTATTATGTGTAGGAGTGCTAATACAGATGGTGTATCCATTATATTGCCTGTAAATATTTTTCAAACTCTGCATGCGAACTTAGTCATAGATACTGGCGCCTGTACTAAGATTTTTTCTACTGCATTATATCACAGAATACCAGAGGATGTGCGACCTGAGTTGTATTAAGTTGACCCTTCAATACGTCTTGAAGTTGCGGATGATGGTTTATTAGCCATAGATGGACAATGTGAATTTTCGTTTAGTGCATCGGGTCAAACTTTTAATTACATTGTATTAATTGCACCTATTCATGAAGGTGGACTGATTGGATTAGACTTCTTGTACGAAAATGATTACCAGCTTAGTGCTAAAAAGGGATTAAAATTGAATGGGAAAATATGTAGAACTCTATTTGAAAAAGTTCCCTTGAGAGCTGTCAGAGTGACCACAAGGTCAAGAGTAACAATTCCAGCGAATTCAGAAACAGTAATACCTGGTGAGGCTTTAAATTTCGGTGCAATTAATTCATCATTGGGCATCATTTACCCTTCAGAGGATAAACAGCCGGCTAACAATGTTTTGATGGGAAGTGTGCTCATCGCTCCAAAGAGAATTCAGGGTGATTCAATTCCCATTAGACTACTTAACACCTCTGACCGAAAAGTGAAATTATCGAAGGGGTCATTATTAGGATATTTGCATGAAACTAAACAGGAGGATTTACTGAGAGATAATTTTGATTTAAATGACTGTGAAATATTGGACAATAATATCAAAACAAGTGAAAATGACATTAAGCATGACATGACTACATGGAGCAGTGGGTTAAAGGACCTGTACCATAGATCCTCAGAAAATTTCAATAAGTCACAAAAGGAAACATTGAAGTGTCTATTGGAGAAACATAAAAATGCTTTTTCCAGTTCCTCCGCAGATTTAGGGCGTACTTCTATTGTGCGACATACAATTGAAGTGCCAGAAAATGTTCGACCTGTTAAAATACCACCTAGACGGGTGCCAAAAGCGTTCGAAGGCAAAAAAGAAAAAATTATTCAACAACAACTTGAAATGGGAATAATTGAAGAAAGTAAGAGTCCATGGTCTGCACCTTTATGCTTCGTAAGGAAAAAGGACCCACAGGGAGGTCAACTATAGGGGTTTAAATGATCTAAGTAAAAAATGTGCCTATCCATTGGCAAGAATTGACAGTTGTTTAGAAAGTTTGGGAGGAAATAATTATTACAGTTCATTAGATCTTTTGTCAGGATTTTACCAATTAGATGAGAGAGATCGTGATTATTTACGTGGATGATATTTGTACTTTTGCCGAAACTTTTAATCAAGCATTGTTTAGGTTAGATGAAATTTTAACCAGATTGGAGAAAAATAACTTGAAATTAAAACCGATCAAGTGCGATCTACTCAAAAGGCGCATAAATGTATTAGGTCACACAATTGACAGTTCTGGAATACGTCCTTCAGAAGAGAAACTTAAAGCTGTGCGAGAGTGGCCTGTGCCACGGAATTTAACCGAACTCAGTTAGCTTACACGTGCGAACGTGATAATTGACCAATGAAAGTAATCGAAATATCAGCCATTTTTTTCAAAAACAAGAAACTGTTACTTTATAAATTACAGGTAACTACTAAATAATTTGGACTTATTGCTGCTACAATGATAGTCGGATATTTTATTTGTCACGTGCGCACGTTTTAGCACCACGTGCGAACGTGTTCATTAACAAGTGCGCACGTGATAACTATCTCGTTCGCACGTGATAGCTATCACATTCGCACGTGTTAGCTTACATGTTCGCACGTGGTGCTAACACGTCCGCACGTGATAAATAAAATATTTCCTATGCCCCCTCTATGCTACCATACTTTTCTATATCTTGCGCATAAAGTTGCAATACCACGTGCAAATTTCAAGGGAAGTTATCAAATTGATATTGAAATTGCTAACCACAGCTTACCGGGTAAACTGTTTGGATATGATATTTACTATTATGTTTGAAAGTAAAAGTAAAAAATCTTTTCTACAATTGGAACAAAACATAACTTACATGTATTTTCATGTCCGGCTTCCATGATTGAATACGAACTGTTTGAATTGCGTGAATTACGTGCTATTTTGGACACAATGACCAGGCCAATGTAAAATAAGTATTGATATCATTGTATACGATTGTACACAAAAGTTGTGTTTTGGGTTGTGTTTGTGGAATATTTTCATGAATTAATAATCTTGCAGAGTTATTTGAAGAAAACCCAATTATTTTCATTTTGACAATTAAATTTAGTTTAAAATTTGCCCCATGAATGACCGTAAACTAATATTATACCAAACCATTTGTGGTTAGTAGATACAAATATTTGAAAGGCGAAACAGGGGTAATTATATTTAGATGTGCGAAGTAAAACTGTACATGCAAGGTACGTCTCCATTAATCGCAGTTCTTCGATTTTTTTTGTAGGTGAAATGGATGCAAACACACGCACTCTCATTCAAGCTGTACTTCCTGCTTTGGCACAGCCGCCCCCTGACGTGAATGACTATCTGCGGCAGGTGACTAATGCACTGTTAATAATGACACGATTGCCACCAGATCCATTACTCGATGTGAGATTTCGTCTTTTTGCGGCTGATATTAATCATTATGGAGGTCGTGATGTGTTTCAGCTTTTTGCAGCTCACCGGTACCAGTTTTATGAGATTACTGGCGAAACTCCTGAGACTCTCATACAGTTAAGTGGTCTGATTGAATACGATACAATTCGGGAGCATACTCTCTTCACGCAACAGAATTTTGTTTTTTATGTTTTGGCTCCGCTCTTATCCAACACACCACATGTTATCAGCCTTATTTTGTGTAAGCACAACGACTGTGAGAGATGAAATTCGTGCCATGATACCCTTATTTGAAAGGAAATTAAAAACATTCGTAGTTTGGCGTTCTGAGGATGAATGGAGAAATATGTCAGGCCGTTGGTGTAAAATTCCAAATGCTGTCGGAGCTATCGACGGAACTTCCCTTCAGATATATAGACCTTCCGTCGAGCCACAAGAGCAATATTACTCTGGTCATCGACAGCACCACGCCGTTCATACTCAAGTAGTCGTTGACAACGAGGGGATAATCCGATTTGTACAGAGCGGTTTCCTAGGACACATGAACGATGCGCAGCAATTTGCCATGATGCAAAGAATTGGCACAGACTTGGTTTTTCCACATGACTGCTTTCTCCTTGGTGACAAAATATACCCGAACAGGTATCCCATTATTACTCCGTTTTCAGCAGGCCAAGTTGCAAGGCGTCACGGGCGTGATAGAAGAAGATGTGTAAAATTTAACAGATATGTTAGCTCATGCCGCATTATCGTTGAACACTCAATAGGAGAATTGAAAACATACAGAGCTGTAAGCACAATTTGGCGTCATCCACGATATTTACTGCCGTCAGTTGTTGTTATCTGCGCCGGACTCGTTTGCCGTAGGAAGGAGTTAAATTTGATAATGTAATGGGATTGACGCTTGCTCAATGTAATAGTATTAAAATGAATAGTATTAAAATGAAAAAGGATACTATATGTATATAATTGCTATAAAATAACCCCTGTTGTGCCCATGGGAAAATGACATATTTTTCATAAATAATCCATTTTGAGAAAACCCCTACAATATATCCTGCATTGTCCGTCTTACTATGTCCACTGTCAGAGTTCACGTAATCCGACAATGTCTATTACCAGTGAACGCCAAGCGGCCAAGGACAATACCAGGAAATGAGGACATTTTCTCCATGTTACATCAACTAAATAAACACCTTGTAGGCATAGACAGAAAGTTTGACACTATGTCAAGAGACATACACCTCATAGCCCAAAATGTACAAGGGAAGGATATTACCTCAGATCTACTTTCCGAGTTCGACTGTCTCAGGCAGAAAGTTCTGGACTTAAAGAAATAAATTTGTAACAAAGTCACTTTTGGATTTAGTTCATATTCCTTCTGGATTTAAAGTGTTAACTTATATTCATCCTGGATTATAAGTGTGACGTTATTAATTTCATTATTCTTTGTATGGATTTAATTAGTGGCTGCATTGGTAATAATAATCCCATTCAGCCTCGGTGTATTCAGATGGATTTATTTCTGGGTTTCATTTTCATATATGAACATTTGTGCCATTTATTTTAGTCATTTGTTGTACAATTAGATATTCTTGGCACACAGGACTTAAAACCTTGGTAGAGACGACTACCATAGCAATATAAATTAGACATTGTGCCTATTCCTTTTTTTTCAAATTAATTTAAATAAATTAAAGGCACCAGGACTTACATTAGTAAATGCTAATGACGACTACCATATCAATGAAATTAATCAAAATTGTGCCTATTTCTATCATCATACTGAGTTAATGTTAAAATAAATAAAGGCACCAGGACTTAGTGTGAGAGAAATAAAGATTGTGTGAAAGTGCTTACCAAATATATATTCACCTTCGGACTTTGAAAATATAGATCATTGGATCTAGAAATAAGAAATGTAATATTTTACTGTTATAATAACATAAGTGACTTTAGACCAGAGGAATGAGAGAATTATAATTTTGATGATTATATATCCATCTCATAATAAACTAGCATAGAAAAATTGAAGTGTTATTTTATCAATGGTGTAGAAACCCTCACCCCCGAACCTACGTTTTCCAACAGTAGCAATTAACTGCTGTAACTGCTGGTACTAGTGGCAATTAACTGCTTTACCTGTTGGCAGTAACAGCAGTTAACTACTACAACTGCTGTACTGCCAACTTCACACCGAATTTAAAGAGTTTCAAACAGGTACCAAGATGCGTTTTTCGTACATGATTAGTATAACATGTTTTTGTTTGTTTGTGTTGGGTTTAACGCCGTTTTTCAACAGTATTTCAGTCATGTAACGGCGGGCAGTTAACCTAACCAGTGTTCCTGGATTCTGTACCAATACAAACCTGTTCTCCGCAAGTAACTGCCAACTTCCCCACATGAATTATCAGAGGTGGAGGACTAATGATTGCAGACACAATGTCGTTTATCAAATAGTCACGGAGAACATACGCCCCGCCCGAGGATCGAACTCGCGACCCAACGATCCGTAGACCGACGCTCTACCTACTGAGCTAAGCGGGCGTAGTATAACATGTATACATATATATTGGGTCTATGTACTGTTTATAAAAACCCAATAAACGGCAAAAAAACCAATAAGTGGAAAGAGACCCGGCAAAGAGACCCAATAAATTGTATAAAGTAATTCACATTTATTCGTAAAATTTGTGGAAATTCAGTATAAAGAATGTTTATTTACCTATTTATACATACTACAAGCATATACATGTTCATGGTAATAAACATATGACTTGCTCATAGCAAATCTTATAATAGAAGTTTAAGATACTATGTCATCTATATCTTTCAACATTTTAGAAATTTGTACATTATTGAAAACAAAGTCTACAAGATTAAAGATTAGCAGGTGTTTCTTAACTTTGATAAAGTAACCTAACTACTAATTAAAAAGCTGCATGCATGTCTTGAATATATCTAATACTTGTAAATTTGTCTAACAGGACATCCAGTGTTTGAAGAACGAATATACTCATATAGCACTCCTCATGGAAAAAATAATACACGGACACATCGACTATGCACTGTATACATAAACCTATATGATTGCGATAACAGAACACAGAAGTAACATACTGACACATAAATGGAAAGAAACAGTGGACAAGTCAAAGGTAAAACCACAATTGAGGAGTAGTTTACAATAGTTCATTTTTGCCACACCTAACTCTTAACACCTACCGTGCTCTTAAATTAGAAAGCAGTATAAATATAAAATTAATCCCGACACATTGAATCCTTTACACGCGTAACAGTTATATGTACCACAGGAACACATTTTAAAACACAAAGATATATAAATCAAAACCCACGGTACCATTAGACGTAGGTACTCAATTACCTTGTAGAAGCAAACACCACATGGGGAAATTATCATACATTCCGCCTTTTGGAGAGAGAGAGAGAGAGAGAGAGAGAGAGAGAGAGAGAGATGTAAGATCGAACTGTCATTCAGTCAACAACCTGTTCCGCCATCGCACAATCATCGCACACTCAAAAGAGGAAAGCAAAGTGATCAACTGTAAAAGGGCTTAATAGTAAACATGTGATGAGTCTCAGAACAATACGGTTATAACCTCTTACAAGAAAACAACAGACAACTTTAAATCAATAACGGTCGGAAATGGCTAGACCGGTGAAAATTTAAATTCATAAAAATCAGTCTGAAACAAACATTTGTACCTTGCTACAGAGGTGTGTTTAAGTGACTAGGATAAAGAAATATGATAAGAATGATAACAGTTTAGCACAGCTATCCACAATGGTAGCATTGCTGGAGAAACTTTATGGTAACACACGTATTTACATTACGAAGGTTAATTTCATAAACATGACTAATCTTATAACCTGTGAAATATACACCCCGTAAGATGTTGCACGAAGTACATCTCAAACATCTTTTAAGCACTTATAAAAAAGTCAATGTTGTCAATTAACAAAATATATAGGCCATTCTAACGTCAAATATAATTCAGACTCAATAGCATTTGGGCTTAATGGCCATGTTCTATTACATTCCGGTAAAAGTAACACACTATCATCTAGATAAAAATCCCTACTGTCATCTGCAGGAATTCAGGTATGGGATGATGGAAATATGGAATTGATGATCTGGTGGTCAACGCCTGAAAGTATAATATATGCGTTTTGTGTTAAGCAGTAATGTTTATAACAGACTCACCAATAGAACATGTAAGAAGCCGATTTTTTCATACTTATTGCTATCTGACATTTCAAATCGCGTGAATGTAGAAAAAGTCAGACAAACATGTATGTCATTAAGTAAATCTTATTTTTACTATATCTACGTTGAAGAGTACATTTCGCTCTGTATTATTTTATAAATATATTTACACAGTAGCTTTATAATTTGTTCCTAACATCAAATATAAGAAACATGACATCTATTATTTTCATCACATTTCATAGGTGGCCATTAAACTTTAAAGACTACTTTACAAATGTATTGACGTCGATCTTAGCAGGCCATGTTCCGTAATCGCTTATATTTTTGAGACTATTTCACAACTGCATTAACTTCGATCTATGTTATTCTGATTCCATATCCTAGAAATTGTTTTAGATAAAATAAAACAAGACCAGAATTAGCTTAAAGTAAAGAAAGCTTTCAAGCATAAACTAGTGAAGCAGTTTACTTACACTGTACTTCCATTGCGTGTTTTATTGCTTTCATTGTGGTTCCAACCTCCATACAAAGTTCCTGTGGAATTTTCAGGTCTGTTTCATCATAGTATGGTGGGGGAATACCATGAGTAAGAATTGCGACTAATCCCAACGTTTGATCACTGCTCTTCCCAACAATTGCGCCGCCACTTGCACCTTTTCCTAAAAAGGTATCAATGATTACTTTTCGTTCGTCGTTGATTTCGAATAGTGAAGAATCGACACTATTTGTATCTAACCCCTTTCTTTTTCTGCACAGCTTCAATTTCTCTTTGTTGGTTTTAAACCACTTCTTTGCTTTCACGACTTTCTCGTCGTCAAGACAAATTTTTTTGCATTCCGAATCTATCACCTGAAAGCATAAGCAAGAGATTTTATTGAACTGAGTATTACACCATCTCCTACTGGAATAGTTGGCGGACACTGCAAAATTCTCATTAAATGAGTTAGATTCCAACTAAGTTAATTGAAAAATTCGGAAATACAGAATCATAAAACAATCCTTGGTTTTGACATGCAAAGATAAAATATCATGATTAAGATTTTTCTTTGTTCTAAACAAAAGATCCTGAATACCTGAAATAAAAATTTAAAAAGGCTTTTGAATCACTGGTGACCTCCGCAATTCTAATTACTCGATTAAGTTCTCAGTTTTGATAAAACTTAAAGGAAAAAATCAAGCATTTGCAGGTTGGGTGAACTTCAATAATTCTTGAAATATTTTTATTTGGGTTAAGTAATAGGTAAATACTTACATATTTGATGGAATAGTGAGTTTTCAATTTAATTTGCACATTGTTGTTGTTTGCATAGTCATTATTTTCATGAAATAAAAGATTTTTTAGCTGACCTACTGGCCTCCATTAGTGTTATTTTTTTCGCCTGCACAAACCAGAGCGAGGCTCAAGTGAGGAACGACACCTGGGTCTAATTATATGTAGGAAATAACTCAGTTTCGTGAAATAATAACAAAGAATTGTGAAATTTTCTGCTTTATTTTTACGAAGAACATAAATTTGCCGTGTGTGCGAAACCGCGCACAATAAGAAACCGGGTACACTGACTCTACAGTTACAACCAGCCACCACTCATTCATCTGTAAGTGTGGTATGCAACGGGGGGAGAAGTTTACTTTTGATTGCTCTTGCAATGATTAATTACTTAAAAGAAATGATTTTAGTTTTGGGTAACAAAACTACTAAATTTCCTCAATTTTATATGTGCTTTCTGATATGCAATGTCATTTAAGTCTTGATAAATGGTTTACCTTTTCAGCGCGGACCTGTTCCGTGCCCCTATTACTATAGAATATAGGTCAAAATCCATGTTATACAGCTACGTCGAAAAAATACTTTGTGGGCAGTAAGTAATGATGGAGATACATGTAACTTTACTGCTGCTGGGATACCAGATCACTCTCTTTTGGTGTTGGAGACTGATTACAGTTGTTATGTGAAATATATAGCTTCTGAAGTTGCACGTGACGCTTTTGGTTACTATGGTAGATTCGACCTACGAAATGTGCTTGAGCTGTTTTAGTCAGATGATGTGACTTTTGATAACTTTAATACTGCCATAAATCTGTTAGAACAAGTATTGCAAAGTCAGAAAGATATATTGATTGCAATGTATAACGAGTGGTGTATAATTGTCACAATTTCTGTAATATATGAAAGGATACCTTTTAAGAAGGCGCAGACCGAGAAAAGTATGGCGGACTCCACATTTTTCTGATTAATGGTCTCAGTTATGTATTGCTGAAAGAAATTATTTGAAATGAAACTTGTTTTATTTGTTGTTGGGTTTAACGTCCCATCGACACAATTATAGGTAATATGGCGACTTTCCAGCTTTGGTGGTGGAGGAAGGCCCCAGGTGTCTCTTCGTGCATTATTTCATCACCAGCGGGCACCTCGGTAGAACCGCCGACCTTCCACAAGCCAGTTGGATTGCTTTCTCACATGAAGAATTCAACGCCCAGAGTGAGGCTCGAACCCACATCGGTGATGCAACTTAGTAAGTGAGAAAAATAAGCTAGACGTATGTTATGTAAATGCTAGAAAGATTTTTGATAGAAAATGTACTGAGGGCCAAACGGAGACATTAGTTTTTGGCACAAAAATCCATGTTATACAGCTACGTCGAAAAAATACTTTGTGGGCAGTAAGTAATAATGGAGATACATGTAACTTTACTGCTGCTGGTCGAAGAATGTAATACCGGTATTTACCAGAACAGATTTTGGAAGTCCATAGGTTAAACTGGATCTAGTAATAATAACTCTAATTGTATCCAAATGGAAGTTGTAAGCACTGATGGTTCTATTACTTCTGACACCACATCTGTCTTAAATAGGTAGAAGTCATGAATTGAGTAACCTGTTTACTGTTACTCTCACCAGGGGTTATAATGAAACTAAAAGTGTAGTTATTGTAGAATAAGTTTTATTAGCAAGTCTTTTTAATGAAGAAATCTCTTTTCTTGAAGTCAAAAAGGCTGTTGGTAGTTGTAAAGCTGAAGATTTCGATGGAATACCTGCTGAAGTTCTTAAGAATGATGCAACTAACGTATTTCTTCATGTTATCTTTAATGTTTGTTTTAATAAAAGTAAATACACCACTGTATTATTAATCTCATGCCGAAATCAACAAGCAATGATCCAAGAGGGCATTACAGGGGCATTTAACTTGTCCCAGCAACGTACAAAATGTACTGTTGTATAATGAATCATCACAGTTAAAGTTGGCTGAGGATAATGATAAGATTGCTGAAAAGCAGAACGCTTTTAGAAAGAAATGAAGCACTTTTGATCAAATCGCTTCCTTAACAATCGAAACCAGAAAGAAACAAAACATGTCCACAATTGGCGCATTTATTCACTTCCAAAAGGCATACGACAATGGGAATAGTGCAAAATTATGGACCTAATTAAGTGATAAAAGTTTATTTATTATGGTAAATTGCTGACAGTAGTTGAATCATTTTAATCGTCAGTAGTGGACGTATGCGGTTATAAACACAACTTTGACCCCTGTTGACCCAGTGAAAAACAATAGGTTTTGAATGACCGACCACTGATACTTAACAGCCAACTCAGAAAGCGAATATTCAAAAATAGTAACTACAAAAATAAGAAAAAAGGACAAAATGCCCGTTGTGTGACTGCAGACCGCAGGGTCGGGCACAGTTAACTTATCTATCTCCTATCAGCTACCCCTGTGGCCCTTTTAACCCACCCGGCAGACTTTTTCATGTGCCGGCTGCCAGTTCAATGTTAGTCTATCTCAGCTACCCCTTTTGGCGGACCTTTCTTAGCCAAAAACATCATGGAAGATCTACCTGAAGTAGTAAAATGTATTTTTAGGTTGATACTGTACTCTTTAAATATGAACAGGCAGAAAAAAATCCGTATTGTACCTTTTAGTTTCCGTATTGTACCTTACCGTATTGTATGCTGCCGGACTACTTTTATTAATATGCGTGACCTGACACATTTCTATAAGTAGCGCACATAAAAACTTCTAACATCGATAAACACTGAATATTTCGTTCAATAACATAACAAACAAAAAGGTAGAGATGTGCGTGAAATTAGCCAGAGCAGCCAGAGTAGCCAGAGTTCAGCCAGAGTTCAGCCAGAGCTTAGCAAGAGTAGCCAGAGTTCAGCCAGAGTTTAGCCAGAGTAGCCAGAGTTCAGCCAGAGAAGTCGTAACTCTGGTTACTCTGGCTGGCCAGAGTAGCCAGAGTTCAGCAAGAGTAGCCAAAACTCTGGTTACTCTGGCTGACCAGAGTAGCCAGGGTTCAGCAAGAAAAGCCAGAGTTTCTAGGTTGTTAAAATGTTCTGGCTACTCTGGTCAGCCATAGTATCCAGAATAGCCCGAGTCACCTGGATTTTATTTGCACTGGTTAGTCTGGCTGGCCAGAGTAGCCAGAGTTTCTAGGATTTTAAGAGTAGCCAGAGTAACCTGGTTCACAAAACATTTTCCGTCTAAGCTGAGTTTGATTATGAAACTTAATATGTCATTTCTATCTAAATAGCATTTTTCAACTGATTTTCAAGTTAATTACTATTTAGAGTAGCCAGAGTAGCCAGAACTCTGGAGTAGCCAGGGTAGCCAGAACTCTTGTTACTCTGGCTGGCCAGAGTAGTCAGAGTTCAGCCAGAGTAGCCAGAGTTCAGCCAGTGTAGCAAGAGTTTCTAGGATTTTAACATGTTCTGACTACTCTGGTCAGCCAGAGTATCCGGAGAAGCCCGAGTCACCAGGTATTCATTTGCTCTGGTTACTTTGGCTGGCCAGAGTAGCCAGAGTTTCTATGATTTTAACATGTTCTTGCTACTCTGTTCAGCCAGAGTAGCTAGAGTTCAGCCATAGTAGCAAAAGTTTCTAGGATTTTAACATGTTCTGACTACTCTAGTCAGCCAGAGTATCCGGAGTAGCCCGAGTCAGCAGGATTTCATTTGCTCTGGTTACTTTGGCTGGCCAGATTAGCCAGAGTTTCTAGGATTTTAACATGTTTTGCTACTCTGGTCAGCCAGAGTAGCCAGAGTAACCAGGTCCCATGTTCACAAAAGTTTTTCAGTCTTAGCTGAATTTGATTATGAAATCTAATAATTGAGCCGTGCCATGAGAAAAACAAACATAGTGGCTTTGCGACCAGCATGGATCCAGACCAGCCTGCTCGCAGTCTGGTCAGGATCCATGCTGTTCGCTTTTAAAGCGTATTGGACTTGGAGAAACTGTTAGCGAACAGTACGGATCCTGATCCAGCTGGTCTGAATCCATTCTGGTCTCAAACCTACTATGTTGGTTTTCTCATGGCGCGACTCATATGTCATTTCTATCTAAATAGCATGTTTAAAACTGAATTTCAAGTTAATAACTATTTTCAAGTGGCTTTTTAGAGTAGACAGAACTCTGGTCACTATGGCTGGCCAGAGTAGCCAGAGTTCAGCCAGAGTAGCCAGAACTCTGGTCACTATGGCTGGCCAGAGTAGCCAGAGTTCAGCCAGAGTAGCAAGAACTCTGGTACCTCTGGCTGGCCAAAATAGCCAGAGTTCAGCCAGAGTAGCCAGAAATCTGGTTACTTACTCTGGCTGGCCAGAGTAAGCGGGTAACCAGGATGTCAATTGCTCTGGCTACTTTGGCTAGCCAGAACAGCCAGAATTTCCGAGATGTCCATTGGTTCTAGCTACCCTGGCTAGCCAGAATAGCCAGAGAAAATACTGTAATACCTATTGCGAAATGACCCTTTTGGTAGTCTCAGGTTTGATGTTTTAGTGTTTTATATGTATCAAGTGTATCATCATACCATCGTGCATCAAGGTTTAGTATTAAATAAAAAGTCACGATTGTCCAAACGGAACGCCGTACAAAACATTGTGAAAATGGTGAAAAGTCAATTTACTGAACAAAATTGATAGGTAAGACTAAGTCAGATTTAATGATATTTAATAGTTACCATTATATATTGAATGACCCTCATACACTATACTTGAAGTTTTTTTTAGCTCGTGTCACTGTGTGACAAGGTGAGGTTTTGTCTTGTCTATCAGGTTGAGTCAGGCTCTTTGACTGAACTCAGTACTTATTCCATTTTATATTATAAAACCTTAAAACTCTTCTCAAGTATCTCAAGACCCAGAGCTTAGATATTTTGCGAGAAGCATTGGCAAGTACATCTCTTTCAAAATTGTTCAAATCATGGATTCCGGGGTCATACTGGATCTGCCATAGGGGCTTTTCAGTTTCACATAGAGTAATATATTAAATTCTATAAAAATATTCTTATTTTCCTTTAGGCCCAGACTATATATATTTTGTATCTAGCATGGCCTAGTGAATGCCTCTCTTAAAATTGAGCAAATAATGTCCCCTGATGTCAAAATTGCCCCCGCTTGTGCTAATGAGCTTGCAAAATCTTACAGGAAAATCTTTTAAAATCTTCTCAAAAGAATTGCAATGACAAGAGTTTAGATATTTTACATGTTGAAATCAATAACCAAGAGTCAAAATGGTTCCTACTTAAGTTTTATATAGAAAAAAAACAACATGATATACTTACATAGCAAAAATCTTTTTCAGAGCCACAAGGGTAAGAGCTGAAATATTTTGCAGGTAAATTAGCAAAGTTTATAATGGAGTTCTTTCAAACTTGATTGAATCACCACCCCCAGGGCAAAGTAGTCTCTCTCTCTCTGTGGATAATCAATATACTTCTAATCTTATACAATATAAGTTTTTAAATTTCCAGAATGCCCAGAATTTAGGGTTAACAATTACAAATTGTGAATTTTTACTATGACTGTCAGAACCCACAAGGTCCAGGTAAGCGATTCAGGACCTTATTCAGTACCATATGGGTCCTCTTGTTTATATAGATATCATAAACAATTGCAGTGAATTCCATATAACTTTGAGTATAAAAATAAAGAATATTTATTTGAAGGCTTCTGGTTTTGTATTTATTTAACTTCAGTGTTTGCCTTGTACCAAATAAATTAACTTGAAGACATAATATAAAGAAATTGGAGAATAAATTTTTCATACTTGTTAACAGCAACCAATTCCTGAAATTTGCATTTTAAAGTTGTGAAAGTTGACGAAATGTTGACATGTGAACACATACACTTAAAGCAACTTAATAACGGTATTTCATCTAAACCCTTGGAAAAAGATAGGTACCTGTGACATGCGAATCAAAACGCAAAATGCCATTCAAAAATTGATTGTGGTCACCTTATGCCACCAGACAATCAACATTCCATGGTGCATTAACTCGGTATTACTTGTGTAGGTGTATGAAACGATATTGACTGTGTTTGCATTAAACAGTTACAGGACTGCTAACTGATAAGTAAGACAATTCTTTGAAGTCGGTGTGATGATTCACTGATACATGAAACACTAAAAAAGCCCTGAGGGTACAAAAAGGGTCATTTCGCAACATGTTAAAGCCCTAGAAACTCTGGCTACTCTGGCAGATGTCCGTTTTATGAATCACTTGATACATAAAACACAAAAAAATCAACCTTGAGAGAACCAAAATAGTCAACAATCTTCTCACACCTTTCCAATATAACTTCCGTTCCAAACGTAGCTGTGAGGCTCAACTTATATCCTTTACACAAGAAACTTTTAACAATCTCCAATCTGGAAACAAATAGGTCTCATTGT
The DNA here is from genome assembly GCF_021730395.1 of Mercenaria mercenaria. Classification (NCBI taxonomy): domain Eukaryota; kingdom Metazoa; phylum Mollusca; class Bivalvia; order Venerida; family Veneridae; genus Mercenaria; species Mercenaria mercenaria. The sequence continues at coordinate 24,292 of NW_026461568.1, read as the reverse complement.
AATGGATTTCAACAAAGCTTTGCTTTCGACAAGATCGATCATCAACTCCTTCTCTATAAAATCGTGAAACTTTTTGTCTACAGAATCTCTCTATCCTGGATTCAATCTGTTCTTAGTAACCGTTCTCAATATGTAGTAGTTGAAGGCTCACCAGTTCTATCAGGGGGTTCCTCAAGGTTCAGTGTTGGGTCCTTGTCTCTTCCTTTGTTTTATCAATGACCTTCCTGACTCTGTTAAAGGTGGAATCCGCTTATTTGCTGATGTCACTATCATATACCTTAACATAGACTCGTTAATAGACTCTTACAAAGTTCAAGATAATTTGACAGAATTAGAAGAATGGGAACGTAATTGGTCTATAGAATGCAATCCTGATAAATGCGAAGTAAGACGAATCTCAAAAAAAGGAGAAAAAATATTATCTTTCTATATAAATTACTTAATCAAGAACAAAAATAACTACAGGAAATGCTAAATATCTTGGGATTACTATTAGTGATGTCTTAACTTGGAAACATATATTGGAATTACATCTTCAAAATATAGTAACACTCTCAGATTTATAAAAAAATATGTACAATGTAATAACAATAATATTAAAGAAACCTACCATATTGCATCCATTGCAGAAAAAACTTAGTATATGAGATTATTATCATTATTATATTATTATCATCATGATCATTATCATCATCATCATTATTATTATTATTATTATTATTAATCCAGATTTGTTGAGCGCCCATTTAATATAAAATATACGTTCAAGGGCGCTTATCAATTAACCATGCGACATATCGCAGATATGTAGGAGAATCACAAAAACATGGCATATGCAATATTAAAACTGAAACTGAATGATTTGATTAATGGTTATTTGTACGTATTCGGGATGCATGTATTCTTCTATTTTCTAGTGTCTGCCATTTAAGTTTTAAGCATTGATGTTACGCTGCTTTGGTATGAGTAGCCAGAACATGTTAAAATCCTAATAAAGTTGTGTTACTCTGGCTGAACTCTGCCTACTCAGAGTTCTGGCTACTATGGCTACTATAAAAAGCCAATTGAAAATAGTTATTAACTTCAAATTCAGTTTTAAACATGCTATTTAAAATGAAATAACATATTAAGTTTCAAGATCGAATTCAGCTAAGACTGAAAATGTTTTGCGAACACGGGACCTGGTTACTCTGGCTACTCTGGCTGACCAGAGTAGTGTTAAAACCCTAGAATCTCTGGCTACTCTGGCCAGCCAGAGTAACCAGAGCTACTTTAATTAACCACTTGAAAAGAGTTATTAACTTGAAATTCAGTTTTAAATATGCTATTTACATAGAAATGACATATATAGTTTCTAGGAGTTTAACATGTTCTGGCTACTCTGTCTGAACTCTGGCCAGCCAGAGAAACCAGAGTTATGACTTCTTTAGCTGAACTCTGGCTACTCTGGCCAGCCAGAGTAACCAGAGTTATGACTTCTCTGGCTGAACTCTGGCTACTCTGGCTGAACTCTGGCTAATCTGGCTAGCCAGAGTAACCAGAGTTCTGACTTCTCTGGCTACTCTGGCTAAACTCTGGCTGAACTCTGGCTGAACTCTGGCTACTCTGACTAAACTCTGGCTGAACCCTGGCTGAACTCTGGCTACTCTGGCTGCTCTGGCTAATTTCACGTTACTAAGGTAGAGGTATATTATAAAAGGGTCATTATAACTGTAGCTAGATCTGGGATTTTTATTCGGCTCTCGTGGATTTTGCGAGGTCGGATCACACTCGGCGCTTGCGCGCCTCGTGAGATCCGATCTGGCAAAATCTACTCGAGCCGAATACAGCTCGAGCTACTGTTATAATAACCCTATTATATTATCTGCATAACACACTCAGTGGGTTCCAGTTCTGACAGAGTCATTTAAATTGATTATTCGTCACTCATTATTTAACTTTGGGGCTATTGGCAAATTATCTGTACTAAATACACCCCTCAAGTGTTGTTTTTAATTGTTTCACCCATTGTTCAATTTCAAAGTTAGAAATTGCTACGGCTCGTAAAAGACGGCTTAAAGCCCTCGGGGATATTAGTCCCTGACCGTTGTCCCTGTCCAAGCAGTTTGTTAACCACAGTCCTTGCTAAACCATTTAATGCACCAACACCGAATGGAGCTATTTTTTTTGGAACTTTTGTAATATCTGATAAGACTGTTTTTATGCAGAAAACCAGCAAGGGTGCCAATAAATCCTCCATTTTGGCACTGACTAGCCATTTGTTTTTGTTTTCGAATTTTAATTTATAATCCCTTCTTATTCTTAAGGGGACGCATACTTTGAAATTAGAAAAAAGTGGGTGGGGTATGATAAAATTTACCTGCAAAAAAGTACAAGGTTTTGGTATATGAAATGGATACTGTTTCAACTGTTATAAGTACACAAAGGATTGCTCACTAAAATAAAAATGAGAAAACTGAAACAAGAAAGTTATTGTTGAATTACATAAGACTTATTGTGTACATTCAAAGTCAACAATTAAGACTTTTTGGTGCGAAAATAATAGTGCTTCACCTTGTCCAAACATTTATCAACGTCCTACAGATTCTAATTTAAAGAAAGAATGTGAAATATGGTCACTGTCATGCTTTTCATTTCGCATATGTAAGCTAAAACACATTATTTAGTTTGTTTACAAAGTAGTGCATAAGAAAAGATACGGTGGTCAAGGAATGCCACATTCCAAAACTAAAAGAGTATATTCCCCTTAATGCATTAAACATTTATCGTTACAGAAGTCTAGTGGCTTACAATAAGGGCCTAGAAATGTTGCCATTATTAATTTTTAACTTGGTATTCATGAACTACAATGCACTTAAATATCAAAACACATTCAACAAACTTTTGAAAATGTATTGTCTTAAAAATCCCTAAAATAAGGTATGAAATTTGGTTGAGAGGTCCAATCAATGTGTATATGTGCAAAAGTAACATTCTTATCTTGTTCACAAAAGTTACTAATACACAGCAGGCATGTCAATGATCAAAACTGGACGAATATACAGTTATCCTCACTTTAATGTCATTTATAATTTGTCCTTGAATTCTCCACCATACTTTTCATAACTCTGTTTGCACGAGTTGCACGAGAATGCTGTCATTCACGTAAAAAAATGGGGTCAAATAAGTTGTAAATGCAATATCATCTAAACGTAATTAATGGATTATGCAGTTCAAGATAAACTTTATCTCATAACGTAACGAACATGTATAATGTTGTAACAACAACTTTACTTACACTGATTTAAGTAGCAGTCGGTTTATAAGTGACTTTATTGATTCATTTTGTGTTTTGTTATTGTTGTCAAAATGTATAACGGAAGTGCCTCACAACTGAAGCGGAAACCAGTTTGATGCGCAAAGTAGTCCAATGTAAGTAATATTTTTTGACAAATGTCCACAGAAATTAATAATTTTCTAATATTAAAGACGAATATCTGAATAGGATTCATTATTTGATAAGAAATTATAATCATCGACATGTTTTTTTAAAAATCGTACACGTGCTGACACCTAAGTTGTCTCCTGTTGTTTATTAGAGTTACATTTCGTCCGGCGCAGTAATACATTTGCAGTGAATCGCCGAGAAGTCGTGGGAAAATTAAAAACCATGTAAATAAACTAAAATTAACCACCTTTTCAAGATGAATTTCAAGTGATCGCCATTATGCATTTAACCCGCCTGACCTGTGTAGCATCTTAGATATCTGTTCTAAGGTATTCATTGTGTAGAATGTCATGTTATGCCCTTGCAATGCTAAACCCACTCTGATTTTTTTTGTTTACATTTTTATCAATGAGAAATATGGCGTCCATCCCGATCTGAAATGACGTGGCGTTAAATTTTTACATGTTTACGCAAACCTGGTGTGTTAGAAAGAAAATCTCATCCCTTCAACATTATTTGGAACACTGTTATTGTAAAAAACCTGTTTTTTCCTTATACAAAAGCTTAATATTTTGTGTTGAATGTACTTTCACAAAGACCTCTGTTTTCCTATTACATTCATAGTACCACATCCTTATCCACAAAATACTGAATATTACAGGTGTCCATCAGTATTATATCAGTTTAGGAATATGTTTTTTATTTTCCCACCATCGATTTCTTGAATATGCACCCCTTCCGCATTTCTGTATGAACTGTGAATGTAGCAATATGCGTCCCCTTAACAGACTTTTCAATTTGATTAATCTGTGTTTTTGTCAAAAGTAAAAGAAAGTTACCATGCAATTGTTCATATTTTAATCTAAAAGTGGGGCCTCCGTGGCCGAGTGGTTAAGGTCACTAACTTCAAATCACTTGCCCCTCATCGATGTGGGTTCGAGCCTCACTCGGGGCGTTGAATTCTTCATGTGAGGAAGCCATCCAGCTGGCTTACGGAAGGTCGGTGGTTCTACCCAGGTGCCCGCTCGTGATGAAATAATGCACGGAGGGGCACCTGGGGTCTTCCTCCACCACTAAAGCTGGAAAGTCGCCATATGACCTATCATGTGTCGGTGCGACGTTAAATCAAAAAAAAAATCTAAAGGTATTTGGAGATTTATTATTTATGCCTTTGCTTATTGTTTCTTTGCCATCTGCTACTTTATATTCAATAAACATTTGACCTTGAGTAATGAATCTGTCCTTGAGTTCTGCACATGGTCTTGATGAGCGATCATTTGGCCCAAGTTTCATGAAAATCCTTCAAAGGGTTTAGGAAATACAGGGCTCAAGCTTTGACCTTGAATTATGACCTTGACCTTGAGCCAACAAACTCATACGTTCCGCACATCGTCACGATGAGGTGATCATTTGACCCAAGTTTCATGAAAATTCTTCGAGGGGTTTAAGACATGCACAGCTCAAACCTTTGACCTTGCATTGTGACCTTGACATTGAGCCGACATGGCTGACTCATGAATTCTGCACATTGTCTTGATGAGGTGATCATTTGAGCCAAGTTTCATGAAAACCCTTCAAGGGGATTAGGAGATACAGAGCGGACATAAAATGGAAGGCTCAAAATATTGACCTTGAGTTTTGACCTTGACCTTGAGCCGACATGGCAGACTCATAAGTTCAGCACATGGTCTTGGTTAGGTGATCATTTGACCCAAGTTTCATGAAAATACTTCAAGGGGATTAGGAGATACAGAGCGGGCACAAAATGGAAGGCTAAAAAATTTGACCTTGAGCTGTGACCTTGACACTGAGCCGACTTGGCTGGCTCTTAGATTTTCACATTGTCTTGATAAGATGATCATTTGACCAAAATTTCAGGAAAATCTTTTGTGTGGTTTAGGAGATATAGAGCGGACACAAAATGGCAGGCTCAAACCTTTGACCTTGAGTTGTGCCCTTGACCTTGAGCTGATGTAGCTGACTCATAAGTTCTACACCTTGTCTTGGTGAGGTGATCATTTGACCCAAGTTTCATGAACATCCTTCTAGGGGATTAGGAGACAAAGAGTAGACACAAAATGCAAGGCTCAAACATTTTACCTATAGTTGTGACCTTGACCTTCAGCTGACATGGCTGACTCATAAGTTTTGCACATTGTCATGGTAAGGTGATCATTTGTCCCAAGTTTCATGAAAATCCTTCAAGGGAATTAGGAGATACAGAGCGGACACAAAATGGAAGGCTCAAACATTTGACCTTGAGTTGTAACCTTGACCTTGAGCCGACATGACTTATGCACATCGTCTTGATGAGATGATCATTTGACCCAACTTCATGAAAATCCTTCAAGGGTTGTAGAAGACAGATCGGACAAAAAATGGAAGGCTCAAACCTTGGACCTTGAGTTGTGACCTTGACCTAGTTATTGACCGGACACGAAACAGACCCTGTTAATCTTTGACCTCTTAGTGTGACCTTGACCTTGGAGCTAGGGGTCGGAGTCTTGCGCATGACACGTCACCTTATTATGGTGAACATTTATGCCAAGTTATTATAAAATCCCTTTATGGGCGGCAGAGTTACAGCTCGGACAAGAATTCAGACGCACACACGAATGGACGGACTGACGGACAGTGCGATTTTAATATGCCCACCTCCGGGGATAAAGTAAGATAATGTTATATATAAATATATGGAAAGTCCCATTATAACAACAAAAATATGATCAACTGAACAGTTTTAAACAGTTATATCCTTACATGCCAGATTCAAGTTTTAGAATGCTTATCTGTGGAAACTGCAGGTCGGGTAAAACAAATGTATTTATTCGCATGCTTAAGAAGCCACTAATCTATTATGGCAAAATTTATTCATATGCTAAAACTTTAGAGCAAGAAAAGTATCAGGATTTAATTGTTGGAAGTTTCAAATGATTCAATAACTGACCTGGATGATATTGAAAATGATGATACACAAAAAGTGGTTATTTTTGATGATTATGTTTGTGAAGCCAATCAAAACAATATTATCAAGTATTTCATTGGATGTCGACATAAGGGGTGTTCAGTTATTTATCTTACTCAATCTTATTACAAAACTCCAAAAAAATATACGACTTAATTGTTCTCATAAAATTTTATTTGAATGCCCCAGGAAAAATGAAAATGATATGCTAGCAAGAGGATGAAATACTAAAAAAGAAAAAGAAGCAAAAAAAAATTAAATTTGTTTACTTAGATAAGCCAAGAAAACTAATTGCTAGAAAAGTTTTTGCAAAGTTGTAAATTATTTCTGATATTAATTTACTTAATAACATTTAAATATATAAATGGGATTATTAAATTATGCTAAAACTTTAAGAACGCCAGACGACTTTGTTTTTAAGCTATTAATATTTGATATTAACTTTAGCGGATATGCTACTAAGCGACAATATAAAAGTCTTTAAAGAGAAATGAAATCACATCTTCTTGAAAACAAAGAACTGGAAAACAAAATGAACAGACCATTAGACATCGGTGGTAATGAAATAATTAATCTAGGAAATTCAGCACAATACCAGTGATGCAGTTGCAATACGAGTTATGTTCAGAAAAAATCAACGTTAAATAAAAGATTACAACCTCGAAAACAATAAAAGTATTAAACAGGCGCTTGAAGGAGAAGTAAAGAATATTGAAGAATTAACAGAAGACTTAAAAACAATGAAAAGTAATAGTTGAGTTACAAGGTAAATTTTGAAAAAAAAAGGCGTTGTCTGATGAACTTGAAAAGAAGTCTGATTTGACAGACATTGAAATAAAGGAAACAGTTCGTTCCAATGTAAACATTAATTACAAGCAAGTACAGGAATCAAAAGATAGTATGATTAAACACGAAGAACTAAAAGATACGATTGATGAAGCTGAGAAAAACTTACAGAATAAATATCAGTTAGAAATCAAAACAGAAATAAATAATTTTGAAACCGACATAACAAGAAAGAATCAAGATTTGTTAGACACATTTTCAAGTACATTTGCAGAACATAAATCTGAGCTTGAAAAGGCAGCTTTACAAAGAGGTGATGCCCATGGCACTGTATTGAATAACATCATTAAAGACTTAAATGATGAAATCAAAACATTTAAGAAACAACTTCAGGACTTGGTAAATACTGTCAACGCACACCGCAATGAAAACTACGAAAAAGATATCAGTGAATGTAATACTAAAATTCTGAAAATAGAAAAAAAATGCGGACTTTGCAATTAATAAGATAGCAAAGAATAGTGAAGCAATTATCAATAACGAAGAAGCGATAACCGAGAAAAGTGAAGCAATCAGGGAAGTTGGATATGTATTCTTAAAACAAAAAACATTAGCTAAAACTAAAGTTACTGTCGGTAATTTGACTGCTTCTGATATTGCCACAACAAAACGCTTTGATGATTTGGGTGGTGTTATTTTTTAACTTAATAGAAAATATAAAGTTCTAGAAGAAGAGTTGGAAACATTATAACGTGAGGATTTTCTTTTTGAAAACTACAACAGCAGACAGCATCATGTGCATGATATCGAAACTATTTATTATGATCTTGAAGATAAACAACTATCTTATAAAGTAACAAAACACAAACCTTTTTGCATTGTTTGGAATAAAAGCCAGTAAACTTTTAGATTACAAAAAAATTCATTTCAATAAATCTTAAGTTTATTGGCGTCAATGAGTTTGGGTATAATGCTGATTATAAAGGATTTAAAAGGCCCTAGAAAGCGGGGAGTATATAATTTAAATCAATTTTATCTTTAACCATTTAGCTTTTGAAACAAAATGAAATTTTATTAGGAGCAGCCTAAAAAGGGTAGATATATAAAAACAAGCTGATGTAACAATATTCCAGCAGATTTCACAAATAAAACAGCAAAATTCAAGAGCTGTCACTATTGGTGACAAATGCCCCCGAACCGTGCATAAGAATGCTACAGTTGTCTGCACAAAATATGCCAGAAAAGTTTAGGTATGAATCATTTTGTGACCATGACCTTAATCTAACCGGCCCGGGTCATAAGCGCGATACACCTTCTCAATATGGTTAACATTTGTGTCAAATTATTTTCAAATCCCTTGATAAATGGCAGAGGAAGGGACCAGACAAGAAAAATTTCTAAGTATGACTTTGACCTTGGAGCTAGGGATCTGGGTCTTGCATATGATATATTATCTCATTTTAGGGAACATTTATGCCAAATAATTTTAAAAGCCCTTCATCGATGTCAGAGTTATAGACCGGACAAGAAACAAGGTCTGGGTCTTGCCTATGACACGTCGTCTCATTTTGTTGAACATTTATGCAAGTTATTTCAAAACTCTTTTTATGCATGGCAGAGTTACAGCCAGGACAGGAATTTACACGGACACTAGCACGCATGGACGGACAGTGCGATTTTAATATGCCCATCTTCGGGGACATAAACATTAAAATTAAACACTAAAACGTTTTGTGTTGCAGTGCGGCGCCCATGGAGTCAATCTGATTTTACTTTAGAACGAGGAAGTTATGTAAAATTCTATCTTGACTATTAATATAATGGGAATGTTTAATAATATGAATGAAAAGCTAATAAAATAGAAAGACAAACAATAAGATAACCTCCTTGTATCTAACATCTTCAACAAAATATACTGCCGGTGGATTATTAAGATGGGTTACTGGTAGTACTGGTTTAATTTAAAATGGTAATCATTATAAATTATGTAACAATTAATTGAAAATGCGTCTGGATCATTCTTGTAGATGCATGAAGGTTAAGTAAAGGGAAGACTGGGTTGTAATTAAAAATATAAATCAGAAATTCTCAAAGGTTATAAGGCAGAACATAACAGATAAAATGAAACGATTTCCATTAGTTATGTAGATAAATTCAAAATACATGATGCGATATATATAAATGGCTTAAATGTAAGAAATATTCAGTTTACTATTTATAGGGCAATCATGTGACGAGCTTAAAGGTCCTCAGGACTCCTCCTCCCTGACCATAACCATGAGCTAATGTATTGATACAATAGATGAGAATATATCTTTTATCATTATAACACGACAAAGAAGTTGTATTAACAACATAACTGAAAAGGTCGTGCTTTTTTAAATGAATAACTTTAAAGGTATGGTTACTTCGCTTTTATCTAACGAAGTGTTTCTGTAATTTTCATGTACTATTTCATTTACTATTTACCACGGACTTTTTAATACCTTTACACTTTTTAACATTTTCTTCATTTTCTAATAAATATGAATACATTTTACTACATTATCCAAGAAATAAGTTTTGCTGAGATTTTATACTTCTCTTTAATGTAGTTGTAATGAAAATCATACATACGTTTTTCGATAAATCCAGAAAACACATTTCGACATAGCTAAGTCTGTTTGATAACAAACTTTCTTTAATTCTATTTATACCAAACAAGTTCTTATTAAACATTGTACTGGGAACAAATGAAGGTTTGGCTGCATACTTTAATAAAATAGAAAAAGTGGAAACGCCACAGGTCGCTCAACACGACAGAAACCTCTTCATCACGTGTTAATTTTATATCAGTCCTTTTCTCCGATTCTCCATAGTTTTACCGAATACCAAATTGTTCATAAGTTTTTAAAAAAAAGTCTTTTCCAAAAGAATTCCTTGGTTGAGATCTTTTTAGAGTATTAAAATCAGTATACATTTTTAACCAAGGAATTTCATCAAAAGTTAATATTCTATGTAGTCTTGTCACTTTTAAGCCTAATTCCTGACGAAGTTGAAGATTTGTGCAGTGCACAACATCATTTTGTTTTTTTATTAAAGTTGGAATCAATTTATGTACATTATTTTTTTCCTATTTCAGTCTTATTTTGATAGTTTGGCTGTACTTTGAAAGTCATTGATCTTGAACAATAATCTCTTGGGAGCTAAAGGATAATCATTGTGAAGATTGTGCAGTTGTATTAGATATTCAAGATCACATTCAATTAAAAAGTTTGTTCGATCTTTCTTTAACAAGTTATGATATTGTTTTTTGGTGACCCATTTAAAGTTTCCAGAGAGGGCAAAGGATCGGCACATTGCCAATCAGCAGAGATTATTTGCATCGAGGTACATAATGTAATTACTTTTTAATTGAGGGTTATGGTCTATCAGGTATTTATTGTTTGCTTTGTTGTAACGATTAGCTATATTACGTATTCCTCCTCTCAACCTTTTTTCAATAAAAGGTACATGTTAATATCGGTATTAAATCTAGACTTATCCCTGCTATTTTGAACGTTGCATCCTAAGCAACCCATAACTACTAAAGTAATGACAAGGATCGAATTTATGATATTCCAAGCATAGTTTCCTAAAATTAAAAAAAAGACATCAGCTAATAGTAATAATTTAAGCAGATATCCGCCACAGTGCAAGTTTGCAACCATTTTGCTCGCTCGAAGTAAGTGTGCAACCACTTCACGTCCTGTCCTAGGTATCTAGGCTGAGTAAAACTGCCCTCGTTACTGAACTTTTAACACTACGATACATATTTAAATTACGTCAAATGACGGCATGCACCCGATATGAAATTCGCTCTTGTCCTATTTCTAGTTTGAAGCAAATGAAAGGAATTAACTTATGTACCTATCCAGTGAAACCAGGCCAGGTACAAATACATTTTGCTTACGTTAATTATTGCTAATATGAGTGACAAAATCGGTTTTAAAGAAGTTCCTTTCGGTCGGGTAAAGTAGGCCATTGTGTCAAATCATCAAAACAATTATATTTCTCTTCTTTGCAATCACTAAAAATACATTTTTGGACTATTCATTAAATGAATTTAAACTTACGATACAAGTTTCACTCGGATGTTGTCCAATTACAAGCATGCTTGTTGATAAAATGCCTACAAGTCTGAGCCAAATCCACTGAAAAGGTTGAGGCAGATTGTTTTTTTTCTCAGCAGTATCCAGTACCAGAATGACTATGTCTAAGTCTGCGTCCTTAAAAACAATATTCGGTAGAAGTTTGAACTTCTCTGTGGCTTGGTATCGGTCATCACCAAAGTCAACAGTGATATTGTCCTTTTGCAAACAAGTGATGTCTGGGAGTGTTGAATCTCTACAAGCAGGGACTGAACATGAAATGGAAAAAGAATTTTTTGTTAACACTGGTGGATTTGATGCATTCATTTTTGTGTTACAATATATTGATAAAGGAGTCTTATTCCTTCGGATAAACTTTCTGATAAGTGGAAAATTGCTTTTTAGTCTCTGTACTCTCATAGTGTGTTTTATTAAAGGGAAATATGCAACATACGGCAACATTTTTTATAAGAAAGAACTGGGTGAAACATTAAAACTAACGAGAAAAGTATCAAAATCGGACAACAAACAAAAAAGTTATAGCCATTTTTAGTACCACCTATATTGTGAAATGGCAGCCATTTTGGGCAGTGTGATATCAACATTCTTTCCTTATATGGGCATTACTATATATGAAAAATCAATGAATAACAACAAGAGCTCGTCGAACACGAAATGCCCCCCTTGATGCATTCAGTAATTGCACAAGGAACAGAAATTATATGCTCACTGTAAACAAAAGTTCTACCATTCTGGTTTAATCCGACCTTGACCTTTAACCTATTAACCTAACAAGAGATTACAGAGAGTGTGTGTGTGTGTGTGTGTGTGTGTGTGTGTTCGGGTTTAACGTCTTTTTCAACAATTTTTCAGTTGTATAAACAACGGTGTCTACTTGTAGCAGTGAGCACAATGCCCAACTTTATAGTGCTGCTTCACTGGAATATCACGTCGTAGACACTTGGCATGATACCACACCCAGTCACATTATACTGACACCGGGCTGACCAGTCCTAGCACTATCCCCTTAATGCTGAGCGCCAAGCGAGGAAGCTGCTAGTACCATTTTTTACGTCTTTGGTATGACGCGGCCGGGGATCGAACCCACGACCTCCCGCACTCGAAGCGGACGCTCTACCACTAGGCTACCGAGGCGGTTAGATTACAGAGTGATCTTGGCGCCATCTACTGAGCCATTTTCGAATGTTCTAAATTTCAAGACTAGCTCAAGGTTAAAATCAAGGTCAAATTTCATTTCGGTACAAAACAATGTGTATGTGGTCCAAATTCGAAAGCTGTGGCTTGAGAAATGTGAAAGCAGGTCACTAGATCAATTTAGTTTAAACAATATTTATTTTTCATTATAAATTATACACAAAGTCAAACAGTTTTATATAGCAATAAATAATAACATGAACATAGCTTTCTAGTCTAAGGATATGTAAACAAGCCTGTAAAGGCTTATATTGATACAGCTCCTTGAAAGTTTGTCTTGCGATGTTTAGTGTACGACTACTTAAGCAAACATATTTTGGAGAGTAGAGAAGAAAAAAAGATATTTATATATAAAAAATAAAATAATAGACCATCAAAGAAGAGGGGACAAAAGAATTGTAGGATCAAATTAATACTTCAAAGATATTGAATGCTGAGTGCTACTCGTCTTCAGAAGACAACATACAAGTAAGTTATTGAGTTCGTGGATCAGACTACGATGTGAATCGCCCAGTAACGAGGATGTATTTCTGTACTGTTGAAAAGACAAGAGCATTTTGATCAGTAGAAAGATTTTCCGACCCATATATCAAGTTTTGGTACGTTACAGGACAGGGCAAAGTTGAAAAGAATCTTTGTCTTTGAGCAGAATATTTTTGACATGCGAGAAGAAAGTGATTTACAGTTTCGATTTCACCACAAGAGCAATAGGGTGATTCAGTAATTGATTTTCGAAAAAGGTCATGATTTAAAGAACTACATCCTAGCCGTAGTCTTGTGTGAAGTACTTGTTCATTTCTTGTACCATGATAATAGTAAGAGTGGGGTTTTTGGCAGTTTGTGTTGAGTTTGTTTTTGAAAGCAGACAGAGATGGGGCTAGTTTAGTTGATTCAGGAAGAGAATTCCAGTCACGTATAACAGAAGGTAAAAAGGAGTCTTTATACAACTGAGTACGTGTATTAATTTGAGGGGTATTATTGATGTTACGGAGATTATATCTTGATTGTGTTTGACCTGGAATGAGTTGAGATAAGTAATCTGGGGCGATATTGTGATTCATTTTGTAAAAGGTTGTCAGTTTATGTTTTTTTCTTCTGTCGGCTAATTTTTCCCATTTGAGTTCAATATAGAGTTTTTCTATATTACATAATTTTGTTGCACCCGTTACAATTCTCGCTGCCTCAATTTGTACGGATTCAATATTTCTTTTTTCTTCTATGGTACAATTGTCCCAGACAGAGTCACTGTATTCTAGGAGAGGTCGGATGAAGGATATGTATAACTGTTCAAGAGACTTTCTGTTTAGTATAAATTTCAATGATCTTAATATTCCTAATCTTTGCCATGCTTTAGATGTGGTTGCTGTGATATGTGACTGCCATTTCCCGTTGTTGTCAAAAGTAATGCCAAGGTGTTTATGATGTTTGACAGCTTTGATTGGAATGTAGTTCATTTTTAAGACTGGGTGATTTACTTTGTTCTTTTTTCTTTCAGTTTTGGAAGGATTGAAATCTACGAGCCATTTGTTCGCCCAGTTGTGAATCTTATCTAAGTCTGTATTTAGAGTATGAGCTGCAGTAAATGGATGGTCTACGATTACATAAAGACTTGTGTCATCTGCAAAGAGTCTGATGTTTGAGTTTACTTCATTGACTATGTCATTGATGTATATAAGAAATAAAAGGGGGCCTAAGATAGAACCTTGTGGCACTCCAGCGGGAACTGTTTGCCATTCAGAATAAGCGTTGTTAATGACAACACGTTGTTTTCTGTCAGAGAGATAAGACTTAAACCAAGTAAGAAGTGTACCTCGGATACCAATAGAAGATAGTTTCTGTATGAGCCCCTTATGCCAGACACGGTCAAAAGCCTTAGATATATCGCAAAACACGACCCTTATTTCTTTTCCTTCGTCTAAGGCTTTGCAGAAATCATTGTATATGTAGAGAAGTTGATTTGTGGTAGAATCACCTTTGATGAATCCAGATTGAAGTGGTGTCAAAAGCTTGTTTGACATAAGGAAGTTGTATAAATACTTATGGATACATCTTTCCATAATTTTTCCAACCTGTTGGGACATAGGAATTGGACAGAAGTCGATTAAAATATTCAGATAATGGAGAACACAACTCGTCCATTGCTTCCTTCAGCAGTCGAGGGCTAATCAAGTCTGGGCCGGAGGCTTTAGAAGGATCAGTGTTTGATATGGTATCTGCTACATCCTGAGGAAGTATATTAATGCTGGTAAGGACGGATTCTGCTGTGAAGTGTAAGTTTGGTAGTTCTTTGTTTGTATCGTTAATGGAGGACTGTTTACTGAAGAAGACATTCAGAAAGTTTGCTTTTTCTAGGTTAGTATTGGCTATAGTGTCACCATTTATCAATGTTGGAAATGTTTGATTAGATTTTTCAAGTTTGAGAACAGTTTTAGCTAATTTGAACCAATTTTTTGAAGTAAGTGCATTTGTATTTATTTTCTCAATTATAGAATTTTGGTATTGGGTTTTTGCCTTTTTAATTTCTTTTATTACTTCGTTTCTCATTCGGCGGAATTTTTCCCAATGATAGTCGGTATTTCGCGATTTTGCTGTATTGTGAATTCGGTTTCTTCGACGGATAAGTTTTCGAATATTAGAGTTAAACCAGGGAACATCGTTAGGACGAATCGTAACGGTCTTGTTTGGAATTGAAATTTTAGCTGCTTCGTTGATGGTGGTTGTTATTTTAGATGCTACTAAGTCAAGGTCTTCATTAGATAGAATTTCTTCCAAATTTATCGAGCCAAGAGTGTTTCGATAGGTGTCATAATCTCCTTGATCGTACTTCCATATGTGTCTTTTATAGCACTGCGTTATTGGTTTTCTCATTTTCAAGACAAGGACTATTGGGCAGTGATATCTAGTTAGATCAGGGATAAACGGATCAGTTACAAAACTGGTTAGAACACTGTTTTGGTTTTTAATGATAAAAATGTCAATAAGAGTACTGGAACTTTCTGTAAAATGGGTAGGTTCGTCAATAGTTTGAATAAAGTTGTATGAACTAATCAGGTTGTTCATTTTATTTGAGTTGGGGCCTTTCATATTATAATTGAAATCGCCTGCAATTATGATGTTTTGAATATTTGTATTGTATGCTCTATCGATGCTCTCTTCTATTAAAGACCAATAGTGATTATTTGCATCGGGAGGACGGTAGAACCGATCACTAGATCAATTTCAAGGTCAAAGTTCCTTTCGGTAGACAGAACTATGCATGTGGTTCAAATTTGAAGGCTGTAGCTTGAGAAATGTGAAAGTAGGTAATAGGTAGAAATCAATGTCAAATTTCAATTCAGAACACAAAAATATGCATGCGGTCCAAATTTGAAGCCTGTAGCTTCAGAAATGTGAAAGTAGGTCACTCGGTCAATCTCAAGATCAATTTTTATTTCGGTACACAAAACTATGCATGTGGTTCAAATTTGAAGGCTGTAGCTTGAGAAATGTGAAAGTAGGTCACTAGGTCAAAATCAAGGTCAAATTTTATTTTGGAACACAAAACTATGCAAGTAGTCCAAATTTGAAGCCTGTACGTTCAGAAATGTGTAAGTAGGTCACTAGGTCAATCTCAAGATCAAAGTTCATTTCAGTACACAAAACTATGCTTGTGGTTCAAATTTGAAAGTTATAGCTTGAGAAATGTGAAAGTAGGTCACTAGGTCAAATCAAGGTCAAATTTTATTTTGGAACAAAAAACTATGCATGTGGTCCAAATTTGAAGCCTGTACCTTCAAAAATGTGAAAGTAGGTCACTAGGTCAATAACAAGGTCAAAGTTTTTTTCGGTTCACAAACCTGTGCATGTGGTCCAAATTTGAAGGCTGTAGCTACAGAAATGTGAAAGTAGGTCACTAGGTCAAGATCAAGGTCAACTCATGTCAAGGTTCATCTTGCCACTCAAAACTATACATGTAGTCCAAATTTGAATGATGTAAGTTATGGACATGAAGATTCTAATTTTTTCCCTATATAAGTCTATATGAACCATATGACCCCCGGGGCGGGGCCATATTTGACCCTAGAGAAATAATTTGAACAAACTTGGTAGAGAACCACTAAATGATGCTACATTACAAAATATCAAAGCCATAGTCTTTGTGGTTTGGACAAGAAGATTTTCAAAGTTTTTCCCTAAATAAGTCTATGTAAACCATGTGACCCCTAGGGCGCAGCCATATTTGACCCTAGGGGAATAATTTGAACAATCTTAGTAGAGGACCACTAGATGATGTCATATACAAAATATCAAAGCCCTAGGCCCTGTGGTTTTGGACAAGAGGTTTTTCATTTTTTTTCCTATATAGGTCTTTATAAACCATGTGACCCCCAGGGTGGGGCCATATTTGACCCCAGGGAAATAATCTGAACAATCTTGGTATCTTG
This sequence comes from Mercenaria mercenaria, assembly GCF_021730395.1. Taxonomy (NCBI): domain Eukaryota; kingdom Metazoa; phylum Mollusca; class Bivalvia; order Venerida; family Veneridae; genus Mercenaria; species Mercenaria mercenaria. The sequence goes on along the minus strand of NW_026461568.1, from coordinate 7,366 downwards.
GTAGAGGATCGCTAGATTTTGCTTCATACCAAATATCAAAGCCCTATGGTTTTGGACAAGAAGATCAGAAACCGTTTAACTGTTCCTGGCCAATGCGACCTTGACCTTTGACCTAATGACCTCAACATTAATAGGGTCATCTGCTGGTCATGGCCAACCTAACTATCAATTTTCCTGACACTAGACCCAAGCATTCTTGAGTTATTGCCTGGAAACCATTTTAATGTTCCTGGTCACTGTGACCTTGACCTTTGACATACTGACCTCAAAATCAATAGGGGTCATTTGCTGGGCATGACCAACCTCCAAATCAACTTTCGTGACACTAGGCCTAAGCGTTCTTGAGTTATCATCCGGAAACCGTTTTACTGTTCAGGGTCACTGCGACCTTGACCTTTAGCATACTGACCTCGAAGACAATAGGGGTCATCTGCTGGTCATTACCAACCTTCCTATCAAATTTCATGATCCTAGGCCCAAGTGTTCTTGAGTTATCATCCGGAAACCGTTTTACTATTCAGGATCACTGTGACCTTGACCTTTGAAATACAGACCTCAAAAACAATAGGAATCATCTGCTGGTGATGATCAACCTTCCTATCAATTTTCATGATCCTAGGCCTAAGCGTTCTTGAGTTATCATCCGGAAACGGATTGGTCTACATTCCGACCGACCGACCGACATCTGCAAAACAATATACCCCTCCTTCTTCGAAGGGGGGCATAACTATGAGAATCATATTTTGTGGGCCATAATATAATATGAACCCTAGTGTGTGAGTAAAAGTGTATACTTTTACTTTAAGGTCCATGTTTAATTGTATTTTATATAATCTTGTCATAAATACCATATTTGGTAATACCTATATAAGGAAAGAACGATGACGTCACTGTGCCCAAAATGGCTGTCATTTCATTAAATTGACAAAACTTAAATTGCCATGTCTTTTTGTTTGTAGTCTGATTTTCATAATGTTTTCGCCAGTTTATATTTTTCATTAAACTCTTTCTAAATTTATATATACATTGTCAAATGTTGCATATTCCCCTTTAATTTGGCTTACATTAAATTACAAAGAGGTGGGGTGTTGCGGGCATTTATAGAACGCAGGTATGCACAAAATACGTAATCAATTTTTATTTCAAACATGGGCATATATTCAGCCAAACTCTTAAACAGTATTCTGTTTTTGTCCACATATTATGGATGTAGGAACGAAATTTTTCTAACGTTAAGAATTTTTTCATACTCTGTGAGCTTGAAGAACATTGGTTTCCAATACAAACAAGAGAAGAAAAAACACAAGTCACCGTTCTTCACGGTCTGCTTTACAATTAGCTGTAATTATTTTTTTTAATGTATTGAATATATATTGAGTTTGACTACATGTAAAATTGCAAAATTTTGTCATTTTAGCCAGAGAAAAATATCGAATATAGGCATAATACAGGTAGTGAAATGCATATCCTTTTATTTGCATATGTCACATATATATTTAGAACATGATTATGACAAATTTATTGACTTTGTTGTTACCACTTAGCCATCTTTTTATTTTGATGAAAATTTGCATGTAAAATTTTGAGTAAAATGGCCGCCACTGTGGCGATGCCTTAAAGAAATTGAGTTTCAATGCACGTGTATTTCATTATTAACAGTTAGTCCCCGAGATGATCAAAGCGAGAATGCGGGAAAGCGTGCAAGTTTTAGTGGTGATAAACTGTATATTGAGGGTCGAATGTACTCAGTAGATTCACTACCGGCGACACCGCGTCTGCTTAGGGAATTGAAAAGAAACAGTTATCATTTTTAGTGTGGAATGTCCAGGGTATTTCTTCTAAATTGTCTGATGATGATTTTTTTAAAATGTCGTTTCCGAGTATGATATTCTATTGCTAACTGAAACTTGGAACGCTAAAACATCTAACCTTAAACATATAAATGGTTTTGGTAATAGATTACTGACACTCTGTAGAGACTTACCCTAAGCCCTCTTTACACAAGGGAAACAATATTTTTATAGAGTGAAACTGTTGAGTGAACACCGTTTGTCAATCATACTTTGACGCGTATATATTGGTAGCAGAGATTTTCTGTGGGCTTTAACATTTTTTTAAAAAATCGTCTGTTTGTTGACACATTTCACCTAAAATATGTTACACTTTCCCATAGGGCTTTAAATGATTTGATCTTTACATATTTTTCTTTTCGAAGTGTTGATCTCTGCCGTAATTGCTTCTAATTATGCATGAATTTTTCGAGCCTAGAGGTAAAGAGTGCATGCTTTGCATGAGATACTATGTACATGGCCACTTAAGCCTACAATACAGTTTTATGGGATTTGTCTCCATTTTTTTCCAGATATTTTACCCAGGATCATTTTTTTTCAGCTCAAATAACTCCTTTCAGAAAATGATATCTGAAATAATTTTTTTCAGACTGCTTAGTTTGATGCAGTTAGCTACACATATATCTAAAATAGATAGTGTCTACTTGAAGTTTGTATTTTTAGTTACAATGCCTACACTCTGTTAAGAGTATAATGTTCATATCGCGAATGGTCGCCATGTACATACCACGCTATACACAGAAATAAGCCTGTTGCTAGCACTGTAGATTATATCATTACAAATTCTAGTAATTCTTATTCTTTATCTGAAATGTATAGGAGAGATTGCCGTGACGTCACGCATTAACATCTGTTTATCTGGTGGTGGGCAAAATCAATGTTTTAAACTGTTTGTGTATGGGATCGAAATTTTTTAATTTTAATAACTTTTTCGCTCATTTATGGATTTTCAAAATTTAAAAAGTTTTGAAAAACTTACAATTTTCATATTTTCGTATTCAAATATACTTTTAAAACAGGAGGCCCAAATGTGCCTAAGTTGCTCACCTGAGGCAGACCTTGACCTAATTAGATCTTGCTTGTGACAAAGTATTTAATTTAAAATTAAAAAAAAAACAATAAGCATTATTACAGTTTAGCTAATTTGTTTCTATTTTAGCTCAAGCGGCCCCTTAAAGGGACCAAGTGTCCCCATTTGAACAAACTTGTGAAAATACCATATAATGATGCTCCGGACTAAGTTTAATGAAGATCCATCAAGCAGTTCATGATAAGAAGTCGTTTAAAAGTGTTTCTATTTTTAGCTGTAGCGGTCCCTAAAATGGGCCAAGTGCCCCCATTTGACAAAAATTGGGAGAGGACCATATAATGATACTACAGACCAAGTTTGATGAAAATCCATCAAGCGGTTCTTGAGAAGAAGTCGTTTAAAGGTCTTTCTATTTTTAGCTCTAGCGGCCACTAAAAGGGGCCAAGCGCCCCCATTTGAATACACTTGATAGAAGACCTCGCCAAGATGCTACAGACCAAATTTTGTGTTATTCTGACCAGTAGTTTCAGAGGAGAAGATGTTTAAGTAAAAATGTGGACGACGGACGAAGGAGACGGACCATCCACCTCATACTAATAGCTCACCCTGAACCTACGGTTCAGGTGAGCTAATGACTAACCGTTTTAAATGACATTTAATTTTAATAGCGGTGTAGTGATGTTCAAAACTTTAAGAAAACACTGTAAGTTAAGCTTTCATAACTAATCCATTTTATGTTGAAATAATAATTAAAATGAATTAACAAATTGCTTGTTTTATAAGCTTTCCATTGATCAAAACATATTTATGTAATTTGTGAGAAAGTTTAGGCCGTCAGAAAAACATTACTTTTTTTACAGAAAAACATGGACGTTCGGCGTCTGCCCACCCGATCAATGTCTTATCAGTTCTAAAAATAGAAAATAATACGGATTTGTATACAAACACGATCTCTCATGATATAATAATAACGGAGTTTTCGGATCACTGTCCATTATATTTTTACGACGAATATAAAAATATTTTGTTATATTTCATGTTTTTTATTCGTTTTTAACATATGAATACGTCCATTTGGTCAGACTATATATCCAACATTGATCATATTATAAAGCCGGGAATATCTCAGATTTTATAAAACGCTTAGATTAACACGAGTATTCTGCTAGCCAGATACGACGCGGTCTAAGGGAAATAACTATGTCAAGCATAAAAGTGTTGCTTTGGAAGGACTATATATTGCACAGAATGTATTGAAAAGTCCCACATGACATGCGAAGTGAAAGACCTTTACGGACAAAAACTTTAACTTAAATCTTCACTTACATAGTATTCCTTCTACAATATGCCACGCAGTTATGATGTAGTTACATCCAACTCTAACGACAGTGCCCCTACCATGTTGGCCTATGTAAAGAATTCCAACGGACTTCATACATTCACATAGTGCAACTACACACGGTCTTGTTAATGTCCCATCTGTATCCTTTTTAAAAATATTATTCCCTGTAAAAACACGGAAAGACATAAAGAATTAAAAAGTAAATGACTTTACCAACTTTTTAGTGGTTATTTCTAAAACAGAGAAAAATATCACTACTTCGTAAAGTATCTCTCGTAAAGTTTGAATAGATCTTATTTTATACGGTATGAAATAAATATTATATACCCTGGAGACAAACACTGTGATAGAGTTTTAGGAATATCGAGTAGTATATGCGGCCTCTAGAGTGTTAATCAAGTTTCTATTATTTGACCTAGTGATCTAGTTTTGAACTCAGGTACCCACTTTTGAACATAGCCTAGATTTCATAGAGACAAACATCCAGACAAAGATTTATGATGATCAAGTACAAAATGTTGCCTATAGTAAGGTTTTCTCTACGATTTAACCACTATTGATCTTAGTCATTGATCTAAGGTAACCTTGACTAGAACATGACCTAGATGTTATAGAGTTTGGATATTCTGACACAATATATAATAATCAAATCGTAAATATGGCATCTAAAGTGTCAATAAGGATTTTCTACTACTTGATGACGTCAAATATCCAAGTTTCAATCTTGACCATAAATATTCAGGTTCTCAGTGGCACTTTTTTCAAGTAGTTCTTGGCCAATTTCATCATTAAATTTGTTACTTTCTGATATGTTCTCGTTTAACAGAACGGTTGAATGCAACGTCCAATGTTTGCCAAATGAAAAATATTATTACGCGTCCTTGACATTTTTCCCTCATAAATTCGGTTCTACGTGAATAAATTCTATACATAAATATAAAGCATTTACCTGGACTACTTTCATGGTGTCCTTGTTCATTAAGATCTTTCACTGTTCGGAGATGCTTTGTTTCATTTGTTTCTGTGGTCTTCTTATTTTTCATCCTTATTTTCGTTCTTTCCTTTTGCAGGCTGCTATAATCCCTGGAATACAAATAGATTATTCGAAATCCATGATCACATTTATATCAATAACAAATAATTAAATAAACATTTCTAATAGGGATCTACGTAATTGTCTTTTTAATAATTAAAATATCTTACTCTGAAAACGAAAAATGTCATAAAATGTTGCTTAAGGAGGTAGTATACCTTATCATATTTATGTTATGTGCGCATGCCCAAAGAAAAGCTAACGTGAGGATTTTCGAAAACGTTTACAAGGAATTAAATGTGTTTGTATATACATTCTCCTGAAACATATTCATTTAGCCGTCTCCCACCGGATGCTTAATGGTTTATTCTTATATAACTAGCAATGCTTATATCGTCACAACAATACTATTCTTGACGTCACGTCGACGTGTTATTGAGCAATATGAATGCATCGAGAAATAGTGCTTTCAAATTCTATCAAATATTTTACTTAAAAACATGTTTACAACGAAATATCACATAGAGAAATGTCTTGATTAAGCCACACGCACACGCACACACACGCACGCACACACAAACACACACGCGCACACACACATGTATATATATAACTAGCTTACATAGATAAACAGACAAGTAAGATGTAACAACACTGTAGCGCACCACCCAAGGCACACAGGCGCATACACGAAAACACATAAGCAGGAGAACAAAAATCGGGCACCGACTAAGGATTTCGGCAGCCAAAATTTAGGTGGGCACGACAACTTACCCATTGTAAAAGGGGAGGGGATGCCAAAGCAAGGGAGAGCAAATACAAGGGGAAAGGATGGGAGGGGGCGATAGGGACAGCGAGGAAAAAGAGGAAAGAAAGGCTAACAACAAACAAGACAACATAGGCAACACAAAATACAAGACGGCAGAAAACAAGTTAAATTAAATTACACGAAATACAATAAAATGCAACGGTTCAATTAATTTGAATCTACCCTGGTGACAAGGTATAATTGATCCTTCAATGTGACAGACCATCTTTAATATATCGTTCAACAAAAACAACAGAGCCATCACTAAATGCAATGCATGCCCCAAAATGCCGCATTGATACAGGGAAAGTAAAATGTTGCTATCATGAACTTTGACATTCAAATGTGGCCTTAGACCCAGTGACATTGGTTGCGCACTCTGTAAGTCTTTGATAAGGTTAACAATTGGTGCTAATTTTATGACAATACTTCCAGTGGTAAAGATGATATAAAGTGAACACGAATTTCAGCTATTTAATATTTGACCTCTAACTATGATCTTGACCTTGAACTTATAGACCTGTGTCATATGCTCCACACTTCATCTGAATGAGGTTGTTGAAAATATTTCAAACGGTATAGACGATACGGAGTGGACACGAAGTAAAGCTATTTGACACTTAACCCCCAAGTTTGACCTTGGCCTTTGATTAAGTGACCTGGGTTGAGTGCAACGAGCAGAAAAGGTCTGAATTATATATAATAATAATATATGCTCCGGGGATTAAGGGGATGCTTTTAGGGCTTCCCTGAATCAGCTAGTGTATATGCAGTATGATATATTATGTATACTATGACTGAAGGAGAGTTTCAAAGTTTCTAGCCAGGATGGGGAAGAGTGTTGTAGGGGAAGCTCATCTTTCAGATGGGATATGGGACCTAACAAATTTCTATATCTTAAAGTGGTAAATCCTTCATTCTGGTGAGTTGATACAGAAAGAAATCTAAGTGTCATAAGTATTTTATGCCGTTTTAACTAAAAAAAATTATATTTTCAAGTAAACATTTTTCATTAGTTAAGAATACCATTTTTTGCATTTACCTTTTTTTGTGTGTGTATTTCAGAGAATTTTTCAATGGGTAAGTCATTTCATTTTTAAAAATGTTGTATAATTTCTGTTTCTGAATGGGTAGAAGGTGGTAGGTTGGTCTCCTCCGGAAAAGTTTTTAAATTGTAAAATCCTGAAACTAAGGGGGTTTTAATACTGAAAATATGTTTGTCAGTCAGGCGCGTAGTGTGGCGTAATCAACGGGGGTATGGCAGCGTCACCGTTGATGTTGATTATTTTGTTATAATTATTGA
>NW_026461567.1:0-66976 GCF_021730395.1 Mercenaria mercenaria | reverse complement strand
ACATCATGGGTTACAGAGTTATGCTCCGTTAAAGGGCCGAAATGTGCTATTTTGGCTTTTGCAGCCATATAGAGACTTCATTTATGGTTTGATTTGATACAAACTTGAAAATATCTTTAACAACAAAAGATCTTGGATTCCATGATGAGTCCATCAGATCCAATCATAGGTTCCAGAGTTACGGTCCCTGATTGACCCCTGAAAGAGCCGAAATGTGTTGATTTTCACCTTGTGAAGATGATAGAAGTGACATTTTACATTCGATTTTAACCACACTTACACACACCTTAACTCAAAATAATATCTCGGTTCTTTTCTAAAACCGGCTAGGTTCCATCATGGGTTCTAGAGTTACTGCCCCTGAAAGAGGCAAAATTTTCTATTTTGGCACTTTCAGCCATATAGAGGTTTCTTTTATGCTTTGATTTGATACAAACTTGCAAAGAATGTTTTTCTTGATGATTTCTAGAGTAGGTTAAAAACTGGGTCATGTGGGATCAAAAACTAGGTCACCGGGTCAGCTCAAAGGAAAAGCTTGTCACACCCTAGAGGCCACATTTTTGACCCTATCTTCATGAAGCTTGGTCAGAATGTTTATCTTGATGATTCTAATGCCAAGTTCAAAACTGGGTCATATGGGGTCAAAAATTTGCTCAGTCAAATCAAAGGAAAAGCTTGATAACACTCTTGATGCCACATTTATGACCCTATCTTTATGAAACTTGTTCTGAATATTTATTTGATGATTTTAAGGCGAAGTTTAAACTGAGTCATGTGGGGCTAAAACCAGGTCAACCGCTCAAATCAAAGGAAAAACTTGTTAACACTAGAGGCCGTATTTATGACCCAATCTTCATGAAACTTGGTAGAATGTTTATCTTGATGATTCCTAGGTCAAGTTCGAAGCTGGGTCAGGTGGGGTAAAAAACTAGGTCACCACTCGAATCAAAGGGAAAGCTTGTTAACACTGTAGAGGCCACATTTATGACCCTATCTTCACAAAACCTGGTCAGAATGCTTATATTGATGATTCCGAGGCCATGTTTAACATCATGACCCTCTTGTTTATCAACATTCCCATTAATTTAAGAAAGAAATTGTGTTTAAAGCAAAATGTTTGGTACTTATAGATGTAGAAATGCTGTTAACATTTGTAGAAGGTTATTGAATGGGTAGCCATTGTGTACATTGAGTGTATTGGATTTATCTATACATGGACACTGTGTAACAGAAACACATGGATTAGGTGGACTGAATCAGTGAGAGTATTGAAGTGACTATAAGGCCAAGCTAAAAAAAATAAAACTTAGGTATATAATATATAGTATATTGTACAACTGTAAAAGTTCAGGATGTCTGAAGATAGTAAAAGCAAAAATGCACGGGATAAGCGAAAACGAAATGAAATGAGTAGTGTAAGCGAAAGTGACACCAGCATGAGTGCAACACCAATTAAAAGTGACAAGAAAAAACAAAAACATGAAAAACAAAACGAAGAGTCAAATGAAAATACAATGAAAAGTATTCAAACAGAACTAAAGCAAATTAACAAAAAGCTAGAAAATGTTATGACTAAAAATGACGAAACTCTCAAAACGCTGATCAAAGAAACAATACAAACTATGAAAGAAGAACTACTAGCCTCAACAGAGAAGAAAGTGGAAATACTTGAAGGTAAACTGTTTGAGAAAGAAAAGGAAATTGACAAAATGAAGACAGAATATGATAAAATGAAGGAAGATATAAGCAGGTTGAGCAAGGACATGTCTGATCAAAATGCAAATAGATAGATATAAATATGAAATGAGAGATAATGCTTTGAAAACTGATGAATACCTTAATGACTGTGAACAATATAGTAGAGTAAACAATATTCGAATTTTTGGTATTCCAGAAGAAACTTTTCCTAAAATACAAGTTAGAAATGAGAAAAAGAAACTTGATGAAAACATTGACACTAAACCAGCAGAAAAAGACACGAGTGAAAACAGCGAGAGTGCAGAGAAGAAAAGTGTGGAATCAAACCACGATACATACGCCATGAAAGTAAGTAACACCGAGGAGGAAAACGAAAAACAAGTATCAGAAAATGATGAACAGACGACAGAGATAGTAAGGAAGAAACTGAATGAATATGTACCGGGTTTAAACCTCAAACGTGAAGATTTTGTCATCAGTCATAGAATTGGGGCAAAAGGTGATAAACCAAGGCCGATTATTGCTCAGTTGAAATCTAGACTAGATAAAAACAAAGTAATGAGAAACAGAAAGTTATTTCCAAAATCAATATCCATAATGGATGACTTAACAGCTGAGAATTATAAAACTCTTCAATCGGTGAAATACAAAAAACCAGATCTGGTTCAAGCAGCATGGTTCCGTAATGGGAAAATTTTCTATAAAGATCAAACAGACCACGTTATTCAGCTCCATTATAAGAACTTTAGGTTCTGGCAAAACCTAGCATGGCCAGAAGCACCACGTAAAAGGGGAACTTCTAACAGGTTGGCATAACTATTCAAATGACAGTTTGAAGTATTCTGTACAGAAAATAAACATGCAGTAAAACACGAATTCTGTATGATTTGTAAAAATATGAAATGGACACAAAACATTGAACTTGATAACAGTGCATGTATTCACATGGTTTTTGATGAGATATGATTTGCTTTTACAATTTTTCAGTCTTGTCCTGCTTGTGAGTCTTTTTTCGTTTTGCAAGACTTTAAAAAGTCAGGATATATGACTATTATTGCTCTTTAGATCAAACCCTTTTTATTTGACATTTTTTGCTTTCGACCCCTTTTCTCCCATTTCTAAACAGAATGTCACCTAAGAAAACGATGTTTGGTTTGTGTGGCCTAGTAAGATGAACTATTAATGGCCTGTAGGCTGTTTTGTCTACTGTCAAGTTGATAAATACACACCAAATGTTAATCCCTTCTCCATGATGTTAAAGGTGGTTAACCAGTTTTTATGTATATAATATTTCAGTACCCATTACATCTTTTGTTTTGAAAGCAGTGATTATACAACTGATTTTTATATAAAAAAGCAACAATCAAGAACAAAAAAAAGAAAAGAAATATGTTAAATGGAGAAGGTGTTACAACATCTATAAGTATCTACTAGCCAATTATGCTTATTGAATACCATGAATATTAAGCAATTAATGAAAACAAATGATTCTGTTTTTTAGCTTTTAAGCTAATAATTATTTCAAGGATCATCCGTATCACATGGAATGTTAAACAATACCAGTGAAATCTTTGCAGCTGCTTATAACATGTTACATCCCCTCTCATAATATGACTGGATAAGTGAATTATGCATAGAATCTTCTTTCCCCTTTGTTTTACCTTTTTTGGTTCTAGTAGAAATGCGTTATATAACCCATAGTACAAATGTATATAATGTCATTTTTTTTATCAGTCTTATTATATGACATAGCAACTAATGAATTTGTAATTAAAATATGGTTGCACACCTTTAACAAGCATCTGTGAAACAAGTAAAGGTGTAAAACAGGTGAAATATGATTGCCTATTTATAGCTTAGGTAAATCCCAGTCTGTGTAAATCATGGGTGAATGATATTTATAGATTTAGAATGAATATTGTAAACATAATGTTGCCCTTGTCAATTAGTTACAGACTGTATTGTTATTGAACATTGGTATGATACTGGTTAAACATATGCAAAATATGTACATGTATATATTTTTTCTGATAAGAAGGTAATGTTTACCATTATAGCAAGGACACGTAAAATATGTGCACATGTAAATAACAATGAATCACTGCTGTAATAATTACAATGTTTAGCATTAGACACTGAGATCCCAAATTTAGACCTTTTACGTAATGGTCAGATCAGTAAGTGTGTGATGTTGAATGACGTTGACCGTGGGTCAAGTTTTTTAATGAACACATTGTCATGTTGTTATACAATAAAATAAACGTGACAACCTCTACAAATGAAAGTACAATATATATTGCATTAAAATAGATGAGTACGATAGGATCCTTTTCTATTGGTGGATCAATTTAATTAAATATTATTAAACTCAGAATTTCATATATTGAGCCAGTTTTGACTACATAGAACTTTAATAATTTATATTAAAGTAAACTCTTATCATATATTGTATAGGACTGCATTTGTCTTTGTATGTAATTTTTAAAATTGACATTTGTATTGTATGCACTCAAATTGTAACTTTGTTACTTAAAAAAGTGTACCCATTGACCTATCTCACTAAGATGTGTATCAAACAAAGCAATATCTTTCAGAAATCTCCGCTCGTTTCCTGTCTTTATAATGATAAAACAGTTCTCACTCTATTTAATAGTATATGGAATCCATAATTACTACATTGAATGTAAGAGGCTTAGGAAACTCTAGTAAAAGAAATCAAGTGTTCCAATGGTTAAAGTCCACAAAAGCATCAATATTTCTGCTACAAGAAACTCATTTACCTGAAAATAAAAGTAAATTTTGGGAATTAGACTGGAATGGAAAAGCATTTTTCAGTGGAACTAGCTCTAATAGTGAAGGTGTAGCTATCCTTCTAAACATATCAGAACCATACAAAATTATAAACTATAAAGAAATAGTCAAAGGCCGTCTTGTGGCACTAGATTTAAATTATAAAGATCAAGATATTACTATTATCAACATATATGGTCCAAATAATGATGATGAGCATTTTTTCAAACAACTTGAAAACTTTTTACTTGAAAATGACGACAAAAATTTTATTATTGGGGGAGATTTTAATGTTGTCTTAGATCCGTTGATAGATAAAAGAAATGGCCGCTTACATACACATACTAAATCTAGGAATAAATTGAAAGATATCATGAGGAATTGTTGTTTAACGGATATATGGCGAAAATTGAATGGAACCTCACACCAATATACATGGACCTCAAATACAAAACCTAAAGTATACTGCAGACTTGATTTCTTTATTGTTTCAGAGTACCTTTCAAATTTAGCGAGCAAATGTAACATAATACCGGGCTTTAAAACTGACCACTCTTCAGTTAGTCTAAACTTAAAATTGGAAAAAAGTAGTAGGGGACCAGGTTATTTTAAGCTGAACAACAGCATTCTACTAGATAATGAATTTAAGACAACACTCCAAAGAAATATCATTGAAACAGCTGCAATAAACTCAGAGGCTCAGCCAGACACTCTTTGGGAAATCATAAAGGGAACAATAAGAAACACAGCTATTAGATATTCAACCTTCAAAAGAGAAATGATAACATACAAGAAGTAACATTAATAAAGGAAATAAATGAATTAAAAGAAGAAGCTGAACAACTTATTGACAACAACAACAACAATAATAATAATGACAATAATAATAATGACAATGATAATAATGATAATAATATAACGGATAGAATTTCAGAAAAAGAGAATGAACTGGAAAACCTGTATGATAAAAAAATTAACGGTATTCTGTTAAGATCCAAAGCTATCCATATTGATGGAAATGAAAAGAATTCAAAATATTTTGCAAATTTAGAGAAAAGGAGAGCAGAGAAAAAAAATATTTCAAAATTGATTATAGATGGAGAGGAAATTACTGACAATAATGCAATACTGACACAAGAAGTTAAATTTTACAGATCACTATATAAAGAAAAACCTCAAATCCAGTCAGATATAAACTTCTTTAAAGAAGATATTGTTAAATTATCTACGGAAGAACAAACTTCATGTGAAGGTGAACTCACAGAAAACGAATGTAAACTTGCACTCTTTCAAATGAAAAATCAGAAATCTCCTGGGTCTGACGGATTGACTACTGAATTTTTTAAACTATATTGGAATGATATTAAAACCTATTTTTTGAATGGTATAAATTTTGCCTATAGGAAAGGTGAACTCTCAGAATTACAGAAACAAAGTATAATAACACTCTTACCCAAAACAGATAAAGATCAAACAAATCTCTCGAATTGGAGACCAATAAGTCTGCTAAATATTGACTACAAAATAGCAACAAAAACAATCTCTAATCGAATAAAAAAAGTTCTTAACAAGATCATTACTCATGAACAAACAGGCTTTATCAAGGGACGCTATATTGGAGAGAATGTCCGTCTAATATTTGAAATCATAGAATATATTGAAAGCAAAAATGAATCTGCCTTACTCTTTTTCTCAGATTACAGAAAAGCTTTTGATAGCTTAAATCATGAATTTATCATACAATGCTTGAACTATTTTAATTTTGGTCCATCACTTATAGACTGGGTAAAACTCTTCTATAAAAATATAAGCAGTATTATGATAAATAACGGATATCTGACAGAAAATTTCCCTATAAAACAAGGTGTAAGACAAGGATGCCCTTTATCTTCGTCCTTATTCATAATATGTATTCAACTTCTTACAAATGAAGTAGCCAGAGACACAGAAATTAAAGGAATAAAAATAAATAATACAGAGATAAAACAAACCCTTTTTGCAGATGATGCTACATATATAAATAATGGAGAAAAAACTTCCTTTGAAAAACTGATAAAAGTTATCAATGAATTTGGTAAAATATCTGGATTAGCATTAAATACATCAAAATCTATAGTATTAAAATTGGGAACCCTTAAAAACATTAAATTGAACTATGCAGAAAATATGAATTTTACTTGGACATCAAAACAAGCAAGAACCCTTGGTATAACTTTTCATACAGATTTAAAACGCAATACTGAACTTAATTTAGAACCAAAATTACAGGAATTTACAAATTGTTTAAAACAATGGCAGCACAGAAAACTTACTCTGATGGGAAAGGTAACAGTAATCAAAACATTTGCTTTACCTAAACTTATATATCCCTTCACAGTACTTGAAAATCCACCAGAAAGTATTGTCAAAGATATAACAACAAAAATTTTTAAGTTCTTATGGGATGGAAAAAATGATAAAATCAAAAGAAACACTCTCTTCAGTAATTACAGTTTAGGAGGCCTTAAGTTAACAGATATTAATACATTCCTAACTTCTATTAAAGCATGTTGGGTAAAGCGCATAACTTCGAATGAAAATAATGGTTACTGGAAAGTCTTTTATGGAAACATACTTAACAGGGTTGGTAATACTTTCATTCTACAATGCAATATGAACCAGAAAGATGTATCAAGAATATGCACAGGTCACCCTTTTTTGAAAGATGTACTTGTTTCATGGTTTTTAATAAACAGTTATTATGCTGAAAACAATGAATTACAAAAACATATAATATGGAACAATAGTGAAATTAAACTTGGAAATAATGTAATCTACTGGACAAGATGGCATGAAAAAGGTATACAATTCATTGATCAACTTTTTGATTTTAGAACAAATACATGGTATCAATTTGAAGACGCAAAACAAATACTTGATCTGAATGAGACTGACTTTTTGAAATATCATCAGTTAGTATCAGCAATTCCGAAAAATCTTAAAGACCTTATTTCAATGCAATTTCTTTATGGAAGCAAAACCAACCACCTTATTGAGAAACTGAAATCAAGTAAAACCCCAAACAAGTTTCTTTATAACCTTTTAATGAGTAAGAAAACATATGAAAAACCAACAGCTATATTCAAATGGGAAAACATTCTTGATGATAAGGAAATTGATTGGAAAAAAGTT
Source organism: Mercenaria mercenaria (assembly GCF_021730395.1). NCBI lineage: Eukaryota > Metazoa > Mollusca > Bivalvia > Venerida > Veneridae > Mercenaria > Mercenaria mercenaria. Next base: position 59,317 of record NW_026461567.1, on the reverse strand, counting down.
TTTAGTAACCCATTCAAAGCCACAATAGATAACAATCTTAGAAGTTTTCAATATAAATTGTTAATGCGCTTGCTCCCAACAAACAAATATCTTTATAAATGTAAATTGTCTCAAAGTAATTTATGTGATTTCTGTTGCATGAGTAATGAGAGTATAGAACATTTAATTTGGGAATGTCCAAAGGTACAAATTTTCTGGAACAGACTACAAGTCTTTCTGGAAAATAAGGGATACAATGAGTTAAAACTAAATATAAAGGATGTTTGTTTTGGTTACATAGGTAACACAGATAAAGAAGATATCCTAAACTTTATCATTATTCTTGGTAAATTTTTTATCTTTAAAATGAAATATACAAAAATGTTCCTTCTTTTGATAACTTTTTTACATTTTTCAAGCAGAGAATTAGAATTGAAAAAGAAATAGCAATGATTAATGACAGGCTCCATAAATATGAAGAAAAATGGTTAAATTTTACTGAAGTGGACTAATATTGAAATAAGCCAAGCCTCTCAGCTATACAATACAGTACCAAACTATCAATTACGAAAAACAGGAAACGAACAACACTATCCTTTAAAAATATCCTTCCTTATGCCTTTTAGGATCATGATTCCAAGTGACATAACTCAACTCTTACTCTTCTCACTCTCCCTTCTCATCCTTCCATTCTTGCCTGAATGATTATTATCTTTCCCACTGTCCTTTCACTTCTAAACTCGTTAACTTTTATTTAAATCTCTTAGATATAAACATGTAAATCTAGTTGTATTATTGTGTTTGAGTGTAATTTGAAATATAAACGATTTGTATGTTTGTATTTATGATTGAAAAATAAAAGAGAAAAAAAAAAAACATTTGTAGATTTCAAGAATGCAAACCAAAACAAAAGTTGTAACTTTTATTTATAGGTAAATATATTTCATATGCAGTGCATCTCTATGCATTGATTAACATCGGTATCAACTTTCACTATTGTGTACTTAACTCTAATTTTCAAAAATACCATATCAATATTGTCTCACAGTTATGCATTTCATGTGCTGATTAACTACTTCCATTTAAGGTGATGAAATATTTCATTACATTTTTAGCCTGACTACAAAGTATATAGAATGCTATCCTACTCGACCCGACATTGGCATTTGTTCCGTGTCAGCACTTGGGTTAAAGTATTAAGGCACTTTATCTTTATCTCTGTAAACCTCTAAGAATCATGACTCTAGCTGACCCAATTTTTAAATTATCTCCCCTTACGTGAAAAAAGTTTGTCAGGAGAATTATTTGAAAACTATAAGAAGGAATGCTTTTATACTTGACACAAATATAGAGGTCATTGAAAGGAAGTGCAATGACTAGGATCTATTACTCTAGCTGACATCATTTTTGAATTATCTCCCTTTATGTGAAAAAAGGCTTGTTCAGAGCATAACCTGAAAACTGTATGAGGGATAAAGTAAGACTTTACATATTTATAGAAGTCAGTGAGAGTGATGCATAATCAAAGAATAAGAACTCTAGCCCTGTAAACATGAAGTCATTGGGCCAACGACGAAAAACCGTCAAAGGATAATCGTTGTAAGGCCACTGTTGGCCCAACAATGATTAATAAGCATTGTAAATAGTGCTGTTGGGCCAACTTTAAATTTCAGTCAGAGATATCTCTGCATTGGCCCAATATTGATTTTCAGGGAAATACTTACACATAGAAAACATCGTTGGCCCAACGTTGGCCCATCAGAAGTAATAATATAATAATTATTTATTTTATAATTCACTCATTTATTATAAGCCCCTACAGGTAAACACGCTGTATATGTGAAACATGTAGTATTTAATTAAATACTTTTCTGCACCAATTCGTAATCATAGTTTGGACAAATTAAACTTAATACTTTAATATCTGTAGCCGTAATGATATTTTTAACTATTTCAAATCTGCTACCTGAAGAATCTAATTGGTGAAAAAAATATTGAAGAAAAAGCTACTATAACAAATATTTAATCTTGTACAATCATAAAATGTTTACAATAAACCTGTTGAATATTCCAGAACATGAACTCTCGTTAACCCGAGTTATGTAAAATATCCCAGAAAATGTGATTAATTTTACTCTCTGGGCGAGATTTCTCGCTGCATAAACACGTGACATGTGATAGATCTAGATTTAACAAAATCCGGTCTACTAGCTATAAACTGTAAGTACATGTAGAAGTTTTTGAATATTTTTGATAAAGTTGTGGACTCTTATAGAGAATTTCTTTTTATACCCTTGTATATGCATGTAGTATCCAAGTGACTTGAACATAATATTATGCTAAATACTTTTATTTAAAACTTGTGGATGGCACTAGTGTTGAGTATTTAATTCTGTAAATAAAATAACATATATTCTCGTTAAGTTTAACACATTTTTCTCGCTTAAATACAGGCAAAAATAAATTTCATACACTTTACGCAAGTTTATGTCCAGAGGTTTATTTGCATCTTTATGGTTATTGTTATAAATTTGACGTAGATGGTTTAATCAACATTATGATTTTCAATTTTTTACAGGGTGCTGTTCAAGAGAGTAATAATATAGTGCACAGGAAAAAAAGAAAAGACAGAAAGCTGCAATTTCAGTGAGAAAAGAAAACAATCAGACTTGTGCTGACAGAACTTGGATGTGTTAAAAAACAGACAGTAATTCATTTTAATTGGATATAACCAGTGACTGAAGAAAGAAAAATGACCGATATCAGGAATCAATATTTGACATGTTGTAGTGATGTTCAAATATTCGATTATATTTCTTCAGGAAACTTGCAAACAAGCTTTAAATAAATGTTAGATTTCTTCTTGTTAAATGTTAAACAAAATCACAATCATTTGAAAATAAAACATGTACATAATAATATTAGTGTTAGTTTATTTTTTTCAAATTCGTAATCGTTGGGATAGCGTTGGCATCCTTCTTTTGGCCAACAAAGAAATAGAGTTGACCACACGTTGGACCAACCATAATAGACGAAAAAATATTGTTGGCCGAATGGAGGGCCAACGATAAGTGTAGGATACCAGTTGTTGGCTCAATGGAAGGCCAACGATAAGTGTCGGATATCCATCGTTGGGCCGACGGTGTGCCAACCGTTGGGCCAACGTTGCGCCAATTAGCAAAATGGCGTTGGGCCAACGTTGGCAATCTTCGTTGGGCCAACGAAGTGTCTGCAGTTGGCCCAACGTTGGGCCAACGCCTGTCTGCTATCTGGGAGCTTACCCTGTTTTTTAATTATCTTCCTTTATGTATGAAATCTTTTTCGGTGTATTACATGAAACCGCGGATACAATACATAAAACTGTACTAGTATTTGGAAACGGATACTTGAAAACTGAGACGCATATTATGATTTGGCATCTAAATATAGCGGAAATACTTAATACTTAAATTATCACTGTTATGAATTAAATGTGGTTAAGTGGTACAGTCATCAGTCGTGACTATTCACCATTATATATGACAAGATGGATTTTAAATCAATCTGTTGTTGCAGTTTATTAATTTCTGTTTGTCTGGAAATGATACTGATAATTTTCTATTTTCCGCTATACAACTTGTTTCATGAAAATTGCCTGGAAGCGATAGACTTTAAACGAAGAAGGACTGACTTGGAGATGGGTAACAATTGTTTATTAGCATACTTATATCATATTTTAGTTTTTTTTATAATAGACAACAAGTATTTAATTTTATAACAAAATGTATTTAAACTAAATAAATTGTTAGTTACAATATCATGGTGGGGAAACGCAGAATGCAATGTGATAAAAAACCAACACGAATGGGTTGTCAACACGAAAATATGGCGCCTAAGGTAAGAAATGGTTTGGAACATTTTTTAAATATTGCAGCTTTCCACTCCCTACCCGTCCAACAGTATAGTACTTATAGGTAGTGTTCAATGTTTGTTTGTAGTTTGTTTTATTTTATTTTTCCAAAACGCAAGCAATTGACAAAAAGGGCATGAACTGTACCATCCTGTACGAAAAGTCCAGACTGAATCCGCCTGGAAAAGACACGTCATCGGGCAGGAATTGAGCAGGAATTGCAATATTCCGTGTGAAATTGACACGGACACGGATTTTTTCTGGAGTCCGTACGAAGAATTTCATTTTTCTGTGCGGATAAATTTAGTTTTCCGTGCGAACTCTCATTATTTTCCTGCTACAACCCACACGTCATTTTGGTAGACACGGACTTTTTCGACTTAGTAAAATTTTGTAGACGGAATTTTGGCACTTAGTAATTTTTACAACACGGACTTTTTCCACTTAGAAATTTATACACTCCTACAAGTCCCAAACCAAGAGTAAAATGAAGTATGGATACAAAGGAATAATGAAAAACATTACTTTGAAATCTAGTCAAGTTTTAGTCTATATTTGATCGCCCTTAGCTCAGATTTCCGCACTGCATTTCAAGTGGAGAAAATGCGGAAAAAATTGCTGAAACCTTCAGTTTCTGCGGAAAATAATTTTTGTTTTTACGGAAAACATGCAGAATAATGACACTTAAACATTTCTTACATGTAGTTGCGGAAATTCTGACTGACAATTTCATAATGCGGAGAAGTTCTACTTAGACATTTTCAGTTGCGGAAATTTTGACCCTTGACTATTTCATAAGATAGGGACATTATACCATTTTTTTCTCCAACTAATCATGTTTTAAAACAGTCCCAGTGGTCCTTATGAAATAATGAGACGTACTTAACTCTTGGTTTTGAAGCATAAACCAGGCCGTGACGGTAATGGGTTGTTATGTGACAAGAACCAGGCGTAAAGGCGTAAAGGTGCAGGACTGGTAAATTAATTCTGTTTTACTTACGGGCGTAAATTGCAAGAAAAACAGGCATAATCTTTAAAATATCAGGCGCAACCAATTCATGTAAGACATACAGAGCCGTAAAGTTTGACTTAGAATTTTTGTTTCTTCGTGAGAGGCGAAAGTTTGACTTTGAAATTTTCTAACATCTAGAAATAAGTTTGTTGGATTTAACGTTGCACCGACAAATGATAGGTCATATGGTGACTTTCCAGCTTTAATGAGCGGGCGGGCACCTGGGTAGAACCACCGACCTTCCGTAAGCCAGCTGGATGGCTTCCTCACATGAAGAATTCAACGCCCCGAATGAGGCTCGAACCTACATCGATGAGGGGCAAGTGATTTGAAGTCAGCGACCTTAACCACTCGGCCACGGAGGCCCCTAGAAAAAGTTTGACTTAGAATTTGTTTTCGCTTAAAAAAAGTCTTAATGCATACAATCTGACATTTCTTCAGATCATTTTTTTTTTGTAAATCAATTAGATATTACAAGATATATTAAAAACATTTGGAGTAAATGTTGGGGCACATCTAATTATAAATCTCAAAAGTTCTTCTTTTTTTTCAAAAAGCAGACATATGTGTGATGCCAATGCTTTGGTGAGTATGACTTAGCTTTAATTATTCTTCAAATTCATAGTATGCTGAAAATGAAATAGAAAATAAATGAATATTAAATTACAAACAATGATCATGTAGAAAAGCTAGGATAGTCAATAAAAAGTGCCAAGTTATTTGTTTTTAACTAATTTTACACATTGTATAAAAAACAATGTTTAAAAGGCAGTATGTGTAAATTTCTACATGGAGAGTCGGACCAATTGTAAAAATGGGAACTAGCTGAACGGGGACGAATGAATCGTAAGTCAACATTTACGTGTATTTTTTTCGGTCTTGCGTCAACTTTACATATAAATACAATCAAGAACAATAAAACTATACCATTTAAAATGTCAATGACATTTTGAAATAGAAAAATGGAAACTCCACAGGTTGCTCAACAAGACAAAATCGAAATTGTACGGTTTGATTGAGCCTGTTCATGGACAGTAGTGGAAATGCAACCTATTGCCCTGATGCAAGAAGATAAATCTGACAATTAACGGTCACTGTGAATCGTCAGCAGTACCGGTATCATCTTCATCATAATTAAAAAATTTGTAATTAGTGAAAATAACTTGACCCGTTTAGTACTTTAGTTCATTTTGTCGATCATCTGACTATTAATTGTGTTAACAGTTTTTCAACCATTTTTACGAATAATTCACAACAACTTAATTATTGGAGGCATTCACATTGTTCTGACATTAAAAGGATGTGAATTTTGTTCTACAGAGCAGCATGCAAGCATTTGCCGAGTTTGATAGTGTATACAGCTGGAACTTTTGCTTAGAATAATCTTGTGTTTCAGATAGATTAAATTTAGACTACTGTATTTATCATCAGATTAATGTCCACTTGCATAATTGTGCCTATTTTTAATTCATTTAATGTTTTAATTAATTAAATTTCAGGCATTAATATGCTTCACTGCATGAGCTTGTGTGTGAAAATATATTTAACTAAAATTGGAAAAAAACATAATTTTAAAGATTTTGAATATGATATAAGCTCACATTAGAGCGAAATGTTTTTGGCAAGCTAATATTGTGACCACCCCATGTCCGTCATCAAACTTTCATTCTAATTAAAGCTTGTCGTATTCAGAAATGAAAATTCTCTTATTTCCGCAGCTTCTTCACATTCTGATTAATTGCTGCAGATTTCCTCGGCTCAATACTCAGCATTCCACATTGATTGCAGAACTTTTCTGATACCTGATTTTCTCCCAATTTCCGCATTTTTTTCCGCATTCGGTGGCTCAATACTCTGCATTAATTGCGTAACTTTTCCGATTCTGGTCTTCTCCCAATTTCCGCATTTTTTCCGCATTCGGTGGTTCAATACTCCGCATTCCGCATTGATTGGAGAACTTTTCCGATACCTGCTTTTCTCCCAATTTCCGCAGTTTTTTCCACATTCTAGATTTGTTACGGATTTCCTCGACTCAATACTCCACAAAATTCCGCATAATTTGCGGAGATTTGAGCTAATTAATGTATTATATTATAATAAGCAATACTTTTATGTTTAATTAAGAAATAATAAGTTCCCAAGTGTGGTTTATTGTAGAATAACACGTGTTTTGAGTTCTAATTATGCATAAAAATATATCAGGAAGGCCGTAGGCCTGAGTGATATATTGTTTCGTATAAGGACAAAAAAACTAGGGTTATTCTAAGATAAATCACACTTGGGAACTTGTTATTTCAATTCTAACACGACATTCTAGTATCAACAGTTCTAGAAAAAATGGTAACTAATTGTTTCGACCGTGCTACAAACCTGGATCGGATGACGTCATTGCACGCGAGTGGTTTATTGCAGATTCTAATATGGCTAACAATGCTTTAATCATCACAATGATGTTATGTTGACGTCACGTCAACGTGATATTTAGCGCCATGTACGCATCAAGAAATAGCGCTTTCAAATTTCATGAAATATTTTTTAAACGAAATGTCATATTGCACAAATGTTTTGATTAATTTATACACATACTGAATTAGTTTTTCGCTTTGCTGAATAATTCGCAATAATTTTTGCTCGAACTGAATTCTGCCGCAAGAAGTATTACCGTTTCCGGTCCTGACGTGTTTTAACAAATACCTACTATTGGCGCCATGCTTGCGCGAAGAAACATTTCCATCATATTTGATATCAATTTTACAATAAAGAACATATTAGAATCGAAATAATTTATAGCAAAACTCGGGCGTTATACGTCGTCCGAAATAATTTCACTCGGGCTACGCCCTGGTGAAATTATTGCGCCCGACGTATAACCACGTGTATAAATAGTGATAAAGCACTGCTTTGCTATAAATTATTTCTTAAATAACTCGAGATAGATTTTGCTCTACCTGTATGTAGGTTTTTCGCTGGCCGTGTTAGAATATATTATAAACAGCATATTATATAAAGAATTATACGCTCTGAGTGAGGCTGGAACCTACATCGATGAGAGGCACGTGATTTGAAGTCAGCAACCTAACTACTTGGCCACGGTCAGGCCCTACTGCCGGGCCAATAAGCATATGGGCCATGCCAATTGTCTAGAAAAATGACGTGCGTAAAATACTTCCGCACGGAATCCGCACGGAATTTTGTTCTGAATTCCGTCTCATTTACATATTCCGTGCCTATTTTCCTGCCCAATGACGTGCGTAAAGCTGCTTCGCACGGAATCCGCACGGAATTTTTTCCTGCTAATTTAAATATTCCGTGCCGATTTTCCTGCCCAATGACGTGCGTAAAGCTGCTCCGCACGGAATTTTTTCCTGCTAATTTAAATATTCCGTGCCAATTTTCCTGCCCGATGACGTGCGGAATCTCTGTTTTATTTAGATACCTTAAAAACTGAATTCCGCCTGGAAAAATTGAGCATTTTCCGTCTCTAATCCGTGCCACTGACGTGCGTAATATTTTGTACACGATACTTTATCTTAGCAGGAAGGTTTCAATACGGGTAGACACTCCATATCAGTCAATACATTTATCTGTGTTATCCTGTCGTCCATACCTGTAAATATTGATCAGCCGTTAGCGATCGATATTTTGTATAGGAATTGGGTCTGAAACTGAATGGTTTCCATTCAGTCTTATCACTTGCTCAAATTACATGATAATTAGCTGAGCGGTCAGCCTCCCTGCATGTTGTCCCTAAAGAGAGCAATAAATCACATACTGATCTGTAAGGTGCCTGATAGAAACAACTGATGGAGAAATAAGAGTTTAGTGTTTTATGAATATACCTGCTGAGTATTAGCCTCTACCCAGTTATCAATTGCATGCTAGATTAGTGGCAAAGATCAGATTCAGCTGAGATTTTACCCAATTTCCTATATAACTGATTATTTAACGTAAGTAGCTAACATGAATATTTCACCACGTAACTTCAAAAATTAAAATGTCACTTTTCTCACTCAAAAGGTGTAGATTATAATCATAGCAGTAATTATAGTAATTATTGTTCAGAAACATTATTTTTGCTTGTCGAGAATAACTCAAACAAGATTGATGTTTAAACTGTAACAATTAATTCAATCGTAAATCTGATATGTGAAATATACGATATATTTAAAATGTCATAAGACTGCACTGAAATTTAAAAAAAACGGCCGACAACGAACTTTGGAACTGATTCTGACTCCAAACTTTCAGAAAAAACTTCAGAAAAATACCCTTAGTTTAACACACTTTTAAATGGTGAAGAACATAGTAATATGAAAAAAAAATAATTGCAGGCAATAGTTAACAGTTACGACTTGCAAAATTTATCAAAATATGTCATAAAATCTTTGATCCAAATACCCTGAATCAACAAGGCAATTAGCATATAAAAAAACGACATATTCTCTCTGGGTAAAACAAGCCTAGATTTTGCCATTTTCACAAGGCAAAATGTAACATTAAAGTAGATATTTTCTATTTAAAAACAGATGCAGGCAATAATTTCATGGTAGAACTTTTGTTTCCAATAAAAAATACAAAAATTAGTTTCCGAGACTTTCTCTGAAAAGACGATTTAAACTGTATGGCGTAAGCGTGTGGATAATGGCGGAATAACCTACGGCATACGTTTCGATTGGACGACAGGATAAACTAAGATAAATGCCGTTTTCCAGTCCCCGTATCAGTTGTTCCGGGTCTTAGAGACCAAGTTTTGGATGCATTTTCATGAAATGAAACTATACATATTTGATACTAAATAAATATCAGTGACAAGCATGATACTTGCCCATTGTTTTGGTTTTGGATTCTAAGGAATTCTGACCATTGTTCATTGAAAACGGAGACCGTTTGTACAGTGAGAACATTCACGCGATTTTGTACTGTTACCATTATTTCATGTATGCTTCAAGGCAAACCAACGACTAATATTGTCTATACAAACAACAGGATAGCTATACACGTATCATTTACTAAATCATAAATTCCATATCAATACTGAATAATGATGGATCCTTCCTCTCTTTATATTTTGCCTCGGTGACATATTTGATCGACTATGCCTCTCCAAAAGTGGGCTTTCTTTTCTGCATTAATTCCTACATACATAAATTCTGTTAGTACCCTAAACAAATTTCTATTCAAATTACCCAGTACTTTGTTTTAATGCTACATAATGTTGGTAATGAACTTTTATTTGATAATTGATATGTTAGGTTGTTAGCTGCATGGGCATTTTTCAGAAAACATAGAATATATCAGAACGTAGCCATTTTTACAGAGCGACAGTATATGATAGTTTCATCGTCAATATTTTTCAAAATTGCATATTCCAGAAAATTCAATTTTTGTACGAAGCTTGATATTAAACTTGTTAATCAAAGCTCTAGGTCAACAAATACTACTGCAGAATAATACATACAAATAATACTAATGTTTTAGTAAGGTGTTGGCTTTGCAAAAAGTAAATTGAAATATCTTTTCAGAATAAAATGAATTTATGTTCTGGAACACTTCAAACACATTTAAATGCTATAGGGTTTAGATATTATGAGGACATACATTTATATTCGTTAAATGACGATACATTAACAGCATTGTAACAATATAACAACGTATTGCTGATAGCAGATGCTACATTATAGTATCTGTTTAACGTACATACATAGACCTTACCTAAATGCTACATTTGTTAACAATTAAACAATTAAAGTATTTCGTATAGGTATTGATATTATTTAGATATAACAAACACAAATAAGGAGTAACGTAATAACTGATTTTGAAATACGTAGTTTCATTTCGTATCTTCAATTTCTTTAATATAAGTAATTAAGTTGAACTGTTGAGACTATCTAACATTACTATTACATGTACTGTTTGTGCTGAAGGAGTACTTTCTATTAAATGAAAAGACAATAACTTAGGTAACGTACATATTCATTAGATGAAACAATACTTTCATTTACTAATTTATTTTTTTGCAACAGGTAATGCAGGTCTAAGGTCCTCTACAGTTTCCTGATGGAACAAATATACGTTCAAAACAATTACAAGAACGAGCTGCCTAATGACCATTTTTATGGCAAATTATCTGCATTGAAATACTTCGAATATTGATGCAAAACGAGCTGATTTCCTAAACTCTCTTCTATCTTCAGCATTATTTTATTTGTACGATAAAAGTTAAAAAAGGTAGTTAATTCGTTCGAATTGTTTGTTATTCAGGAATCAAGTTAAATTTTATGTCAGACAAAAAAGTAAAATTACATTACTTGTGCCATATGCTTTGATTTTTAATAATGACATCAGCTTAATATCTAGTACTCACAGTCAAATCTTTCTTTAATGTTATCCTTAAGGAAATTAAAAATGTTGTCTTTGTTGACAAAAGATCTCTTAAAACAAGTAAATTTGCCACATTTTATAGGTAAAAGAGGATATACAATAGTGACCTTTATAAACAGCTTTTTCAGTGGAGGTCTATAGTCATTCTTTGTTACAAATGTTGAATATAAAACAAGGACAAGAAATTATTTCTGACGGTTGAACTAACAATGAGTATATATATAGTTTTTCATCATACAAGTATTTATTTGGAACATCAACACTTATGTTATGTATTTGTCATTTCCCCTTTAGACTTTACTTTATTGATGAATCATTGTTTATTGACCTAAATTTGAGACATCATGGAAATTGTTCTTTGGTTTAAACTGTATATATTTCCACAATTATATTTACAAACACGAGTAGTACAGTTAAATTAACAAAGTTTGATAAAAACATACATCAATCAAAATAGTACAAACAAACAAAGAAACTTTTAATCGAATTGATTGGAAAACAAGCTACTTAAAACTTTTATGAATTCCGCTCCATAAGAAGAACAGAGGTTATATGAAGAATAATAACTAGGCTGTGTAAACTAGGCTGTGTAAGTATATGTGTCGTGTTGTATGAATCGGAATACGAATGTAAAAAATATATGTATGATACGAAGTTGTTATTTTTTTGAATGAGGAGTGAAAGAATTAACGAGCATATTTATGCTATTAGAGATTTTCAGCTTACTTCGACACGTACTGCGGACCACGGACTGCGGACTTGCTATAGGGGTTTTCTCAAACTGTATATGAGGAAGTTATGCATAACTAAACAGTGGCATATTTAGCATCCGGTTCTAGTGCCGTAATACTGTTTCCATTTAAATTATCTGAGAAAAGACAGTTATAAGATTAATTAATATCCGTCTTATTGTATATGAATTACCGATATATTTTGTATTACAAGCATTCTTTACAGCGTGGGGGCATAAATTGTTTACCCTTTTACCTTTTATATCGCTTTTTGTTTATTGTATCTATTCAAATCTTTCGACTACCGTATTTATAAACAAGAAGCTAGAGGATCTGTATAAAGGTTGTTCTTTTTTATTTTTTATTAGAAGTGCTGCAACTTATTTATATGTTTGCTGTTAATTTCGTGAAGTTCTAGCCAGCATTCGCTAGCAGTGAAAACGGCTGTTGATTAAACGATCAACATACCCTATAATCCAGGATTTGAACCAATGACCTCCTGGTGAGGAGAAAGACACTCTTGCCCTGCGCGGCAAGAGGTTCGCCTATTTTAGCTCAGGTGGCCCCTATGCATAGGGGATCACAGCAACATATGTTACAAGCTATTACTTATCATAATAATTGAATATTTGGTATCAAAGAATGTATATAGTGTTTATGTAAACATGGTGTTTCATATTATTGCACTCGCACTCGCGACGCTGAACTGCTACTGTACGACGCACAATTTTGAATATGCACGATTCGATGCGTGACAGTTTAACGCACCGCAGTAAAAAAAGTCGCACGTGCTATAATATATTATTAACCATTTCAAACCCTACAAATTCAGTTTTATACGGTACTGAATTCATCCAGATTTCCCGGCCACCCTATCGTGATATACATGATGACTACATTATGAATTTTTACTTAAATATTAAATTCCAGCTGAGACATGACAATCTTTACTGAATAGTTACTTGAAAATAGTCATGAATGTAAAACTTAAATTAACATGCAATTTTGATATTAATTAAAATGTTCCATTATCGAAAGCATGACTCAAAATGTCAAAATGAAAATTTCTTTGCGTGATCTCAGTCATCAAGTCCGAGTCTGTCTTGATCATTTTTCAAAAACTGATATCAGATTATGTTAATACGAAGTGGCTATTCCTTTTTTATTTTCAAACATGCTGATACATAACTGATTCAGGATGTTGTCGCTAAATTATGGTAATGTTTCAGATAAGCTATTCTTTTTTTTTATTTTCAAACATGCTGATACATAACTAATTCAGGATGTTGTCGCTAAATTATGGTAATGTATCAGATCTCGTTTCGACGGGGATGAAAGATACAAGTATGAGAACTTCCTGCATGTGTAGACAAAATGTTGAACGAAATCATTCAAGATATTTCATTAAAACTTCTATCTTATGGAACATTCTACAATTATCAAAATTATTGAAAGACAATGACTTTTTCCGTACAGAAGTCTACCAGAACACTGTATTTATACTATGCGACAAAAAATAAACGGACTTTCATTTTATTCAGAATGTTTAATTATTTTTTTCACAATAATATTTGTACTGCTTTTTTCTGATCTTGTTGCTAGAAACACAAGTCTAGGAATCGTATGGACGAACACAAATTAAAACAAAACTGTTTTTATATGAATCGCCGTTATCTTCAAATACATGTTTCAAGTTGTACTTCTTTAATGCATGAACTTATTAATTAAGGTGAAGTGTTATCGTAACTTACCGTGGGTTCGTAACTTCACATGTCGAGTAGTTCGAGTCGCACGGAAGATAGGTAACGCCAGAAATGTCTCGATATCAAAACAAAATGTTAAAGCATATGGATATTCGAAGAACATGCTAAAGGCAAGTAAAATGCGACTGAGTATTTAGATGACATCTGAAAATTGCGATTACGTGTGTTAAATGTAGCCTGTTCACTATTCATACATTTTCGAACGTATGTATTGTATAATAGCAGATAATTATATCACTATATACTAATTTCTACAATGAAGGAAAAAGTTACTACACATATAGGTAAAAGAAACATATATATCATAAGTATGTTTTCTTTCTTGCGAACCTTTACATATTTGGGAAAACCCCTACTGTAAGTACGCAGTCCGATGTCCACAGTCCGCGTCGAAGTAAGTTGAAAATCTCTATTGTCTCTCGTCGTCATTTGGGGATGGAAGAGGGGAGGTGTGGGGTGTCGCAGCTCATGCATTGAATCTATTTGAAGAGATGATAAATCGTTGTACGTCAGTGAATAGGGACATATTATGTTGATATGATAGATGTTCAGCACCATACAGTAGATTGTTAAGAGTTAGAGGGCATTGGAAATTGGAAAATATGTCTGTTTGAAGATTTTGGTATTTTCGACAATGTAGCAGATAATGGTCGACAGTTTTTATCTCACCACAATCACATCTAGCAATGTTTGTGAGTCCTCGGCGGTTGAGGTCATAGTTAAGGGAGCTACATCCCAGGCGTAGCCGAGCATGAAAAATTTGGCCTTTTCTGGATCCGACTTTAAATAATGGATTTGATTTTGGTATGTTTTTATTCAGATTTGATTTGAAGGCATTGATAGAAGGAGATGCTTTAGTATGTTGAGGAAGAAAGTTCCAGTCGTGTATTGTGTTTGGAAGAAAGGAAGAGCTGTATGAATGTGATTGGGAAAAGATATTTCTGATGTTTCTTTGGATATATCTAGTATTGATATTGTGTTGGTTTTCAGGAATTAGTGAAGACGGGTAGGCGGGTGATAAGCCATTGACCATTTTATAGAACAAAACACGGCGATGTTTTTTTCGTCGTTCCGTAAGAGGTTCCTAACCGAGATCGAGTAAGAGTTTCTGGATGTTACAGAGTTTTGTGGCACCGGTGACTATACGAGCAGCCTCGTTCTGGACGGCCTCGATTTCATTCTTTAGAGTTTCTGTACAGTTGTCCCAAACAACATCAGAATATTCCAAGATTGGACGAATAAATGAAAAGTACATTCGTTCGAGACTATGTCGATTTAATAGAAATTTAAGAGATCTCATTATTCCAGTTCGTTGCCAAGCTTTTTTCAAATTGATAGATATATGTGAGGACCATTTTAGATCCGACGAGAAGGTGAGAACAAGATGATTGTGTTCAGTCACTTTAGTGATTGGTATATTGTTCATACATATTTGGGGATGATTCGGTTTGGAGAGTTTTCTTGAAAAGATCATGGATTCTGTTTTTGATGGGTTGAATGTAACAAGCCATGCTGTGGACCAAGAGTGGATAGTTTCAAGATCAGTGTTCAGAGTGGTACTTGCTAAAGCTGGATCATCTACGATGATATAAAGACTGGTATCATCTGCAAAAAGACGAATTTTATAACCGATGTTTGAAGCAATGTCGTTAATGTAAGTTAGGAATAAAAAGGTCCTAGGATAGATCCTTGCGGGACACCAGTGTTAATGGTCGACCAAGAGGAAGATGCATTTGGTACATAACTCGCTGCTTACGCGAGGAAAGGTATGAGGATAGCCAGTTCAGAAGCAAGCCCTTAATATCTAGAGAGGATAGCTTATGAAGGAGTCCGCGATGCCACACCCTGTCGAAGGCCTTCGAAACGTCACAAAACACGGCTCGAACGTCTTTGCCTTTATCGAGAGCATTGCAGATGTCGTTATGAAGATAGACCAGTTGGTTCACTGTAGAGTCACCTTTGATAAAGCCTGATTGAAGAGAAGTAAGGAGATTGTTTTGAATGAGATAGTTGTAAAGATATTTGTGAATACATCGTTCCAAAAGTTTGCCTATGCATCTATGAAGGGAGATTGGTCGATAGTTCGAAGGTTTAGAGGGATCTGATATTTTAAAAATTGGAGTAACATTTGCTATTTTCCAGGACGAAGGGAAGAAGGCATGCGTCAATAACTTATTGAAGAATTGTGAAAGAGGTTCAGAAAGTTCTGTTTTACCTTCTCGAAGAAGTTTAGGGCTGATGAGATCAGGACCACATGCTTTAGATGGATCAATGAGGGATATAGCATCAGAGACGTCTGTTGGTGTTATAAGAATATTTGATAGGGTAGCTGTAGTAGAGAATGGGCATGGTGGCAAAGTTTCGTTAGTGTCATCTACGGTGGACTGTGAGCAAAAGAAACGATTAAGAAGTTCTGTCTTTTCTTGGTCTGTATATGCTTGTGTATTTTGGTCCTGTAGTGTTGGAATTGTCTGAGCTGTTGTTTTGTTTGTTAGTTTTTTAGCAGTTTTGAACCAGAGTTTCGCTGTTATTGTGTTTGAGTTTACTTGTTCAATGAGTTTATTTTGGTAGTTTTGTTTTGCTATTCGTATTTGTTTTGTAACCTCGTTGCGTATTGTTTTAAAGTTTGTCCAAGCTTGTTCAGTGTTAAGTCGCTTTGCTGTTTTATGTAACTTCTTGCGCTTCCTAATAGCCTTTCTTATTGTATTATTTAGTCAAGGAATGTCGTTTGGTTATATTGTGACTGTTTTATTTGGAATTGATTGTTGTGCTGCAGTTAGAATTGCGTATGTGATGTCTTCAGTGGCTTTGTTAAGGTCAGCGTTTTCTTTTATGGTGTCCCAGTTAGTATTGTGTAGTATTGTATTGTATTGATCATAGTTACCTTTGTCATACAACCATACTTTTCTTTTGAATGTAGTGTTTATAGGCTTGTCTAGTTTAAGAACAGCAACAATAGGGCAGTGGAATCGAGCCATGTCAGGAGTGAATGGATCGACAACAAAACTTGTTAGTACGTGATTTTTATTTTTTACAAAAATGAGATCGGTAAGAGAGGATGAGTTTTCTGTAAAATGGGTTGGTGATAATACTAGTTGTTCTGCCTGGTAAGAGGAAATGAGATTTGATATCTTGTTTGTCTTAGTGTTTAGGATATTGATGTTAAAGTCACCAGCAACTAAGATATTACCACAAGGTTGGTTATAAGCTTGGTCTATGGACTGTTCCAGAAGAAGCCATTGTTGATTATTTGAATCTGGAGGAGGATAGATACCTCCTACAAGGATGACACGGTGTCAGAAATTTATTCAAGCCAGAGAGCCTCGAATTCAGCAACAGAAAGGTCGTCACAATGTTTGGCGAAAAGGACATCTCGAATATAGATAATGACGCCTCCACCTGTGCGAGCATTACGATCACAGCGAAACGGTGTTTGAAAATTAGGTATGAGAAGATCATCATTTGATATTATAGGAGATAGCCAGGATTCTGTGAAGATAAGAATATCATAAGGCTGTGCTTCTTTTCGAGAATGTCAATTTTAGGCCTGAGACTTTGAATATTTAGATGCATAACAGAAATACCATTTTGCAACATTTCGCTGTATGCTGATAAAGATGAGTTGTCGGATGAAATTGTACTGTTGGGTCCAGGATGTGGGTGCATGTTTCCAGAGATTAGAAGGAGTAGAGGCAAAAGATGAGAAGATATGTATGTTCGAATGAAAGTTCTGACTGTAACAGGTTGTGCATGTATGTGTAAGTGATTGTATAAGAAAGGTGTGACTGGATGGCGCTTTTTATTTGTGTCGTGACTTTCCATGTTTAAGGAGGCTGATATGTGGTTAATATCCGTAGTTTAGCCACCAGTTTTGGATTAAGGTATTTTGCTGCAATAGGGCGGATCAGCCCCTCCGACGACGAGAGAATGGAACGTGCATAAATTACAAAATTTAAACTAAGTAGTGAAAGACGTGTAAAATTGAATATGTACAACAGAGAGTCCATGGTTAATATCCGAATCATTATTTGGTCATCGCCATTGAAAATTAACTGCTTAATAAAGGAAATAAGATCCTGATCTTTACAGATGCGAATATGTGATACGTTGTCTCAGATAAAGTGTCGGTACCTATGGTTCGTTGGGCTATTTATAGACTGTAAATAGACTCTAGAGGTGTTTAAAAAAACAACATGTTATAATAGATATATGGGTATAAAATGGATAATTACTCCAGCAAGCATGATGAGACGGTGGTATGAATTCTCTCCCTTGTATTGTAACGCACCGCGTGTGGTCCCTTTATTTACTTACAACTGTGTATTTAAATCGAGAAATGTTCGTTTGACTAAAGCTATGTTGCCGTTCAATATCGATAACTTTTTAATTTAAAAATCGTAATAATACATGTAAAGGCATGATGCAAGTTATTCCAATCGAAACAAAGTTCCAAACACTGCAGTTCTTGCACGAAAAGAAATTGCAAGAGTGCCGTTGGAGATATTAACGTACTTTAATGAGTAAATATTGGTTTAAGTTGTATAGAACATTATCAGTTCAAAGTACGTTTTATTTTACTTTTTGTTTTGGTGAATTGCGCTATTTTACTTTCGGGCTAATTTTAAGAGACCCTAGCTTCAAATAGGCAAGATATGTTTATAAGTAAAAGTGACATGATTTTACGAAACTTGATTTATTAGCTCGCAAGCATTGCGACTTTTTAATGTATACTTACTATATATGTATTAGAAGATAAATAAATGTTGAAAGGTTTTCGCGCATGATAATCATGCATGGTTTTGTAGGATGACAGTATTTGTGTAGTATTGATATAAAGTTTGACAATAGAAAGATAATGCAGACGTCGTCCACATGTTTTTCGTGGTATATTGTAACTTTACAGAGTTGGTTTAGAGAAATAGGTTTTGAACGTGTAATCGAATCTATATTTTGTGTAGTTCAGTTGTTTACAGTTGGATTGTTAGTGTTTAAAGGGAATTTTTGTGTTTAGTCAAAACGTTGACGTGTTGGTCTATACAGATCTATTTTAAAATTTCCGTTTTTGTATTGTGTTTTATTCAGTATTCGTTATGTTGGATTTCAAATGGTTGAAAAATTGGAGTTTAAAGTGAATTTTGGTGTGTTTTGTTTTCAGGGTGTTAAAATGTTGTTTGCTGTTTGTTTGCTAGTATTGAATGGACTTATTAGCCATATGTTAAATCAAGGGAAGCAACTCTACACTTTATTTATTGATTTTTCAAAAACTTTTGATTATGTAGTTAGGGAAAATCTGTGGTACAGGTTGATTAAGTTAGGCCTACGTGGAAATTTTTTAGATATTATGCAATCTATGTATAAGTCTGTTAGGTCTAGAGTACTTAAACAAACTTAGTGAGGAATTCTCTTGTATGCTCGGAGTCAGACAAAGGGAGTGCTTGTCTCCCTTTTTATTCTCAATGTGTATTAATGATCTTGAAGATGTTTTTATTCATAGTGGTACTCAAGGTATAGATGTTCATATGTTTAAGGTATTTTTATTATTATATGCTGACGATATAGTTGTTTTTGCTAATTCAGTAGAAGAATTACAACGTTGTATATATTTGGTATCTGATTATTGTAAAACTTGGAAGATGAAAGTTAATACATCAAAAACTAAAGTAATGATTTTAAGAAGGACGCTTTACCCAGAAATTTAGCTTTTTATTATGATGGAGAGTTATTAGATATTGTTAATAAATTCACATACTTAGGCATCGTTTTTACGTGTGGTGGTTCATTGAGCACTGCTCAAAGCACTTTGGCTGGGCAAGCTCAGAAAGGAGTATTTAAGTTAAACAAATACCTTTATAAATTTACTTATATATCTCCAAAGAATAAGCTAGAGTTGTTTGACAAACTAGTCGCGCCTATTTTGAATTATTGCAGTGAAGTATGTGGCTTTTCAAAAGATCTATCCATTGAAAGAGTGCATTTACAATTTTGTAAGAAATTACTAGGAGTCAAGAAAACCACACAGAATGATTTTATATATGGTGAACTGGGTAGAATTAGTTTTAATTGTATACATTTTTATAACATTATTAAATACTGGATAAAAATTGTGTGTACAAGTGAAAATAAATATGTTACTCTTGTGTACAAAATGTTAAAAGATGACTTAGAAAATGCTCCAAATAAGGTAAATTGGTGTTCTTTGCTTAAAAATTAGTTATGTTCTTTAGGTTTTTATGATGCCTGGTTACAATAAAGTGTAGGTAATACTAACGTATTCTTAAGCATGGTTAAGCAAAGATTAAATGATCAATTTATACAAAATTGGCAGGAAAGATTAGAAAATTCCACACGTGCACTCTTTTATCGAAACATAGCCTCATTTAGATTTCAACCATACATGGAATATCTTTCTGTTAACAAATTTTGTCAGTCACTCGTTCAGTTGAGGGTTTCTTCTCATAGGCTGCAGATTAAGTATTCCTGTAAATGAACGTCGATGTCATATTTGCAATGTATTAGAAGATGAATTTCATTTTGTTTTTGAATGTACATTGTATAATGATTTGGGGAAACAATATATCCCATTAAAATTCTGTAGAAGACCAAATATGTATAAATTTATAGATTTGTTAAATAATGACAATCAGTCAGTCGTGAAAAAATTAGGAGCATACGTATACCATGCTTTTACTTTGAGAAATGCAAATATGTATCAGTAACAATATCTTATTTTCCCGTAATAATATTCCAGCCAAAACTGTTGTAATTTAAATATGTATGTATATTTCGCAGTAGTTATTTCTTGAAACAGAATTACGATTATCTAGTCTGTTGTTCCTTTTGTTTCGTTTCGTAAAGGATCAACTCAAGACCGGAATATATCTTAATCTATAAGACTGGAATATTTTTTCAGTTCATTATTAGTAGATACTATGTATACATATATATGCTATGTTGATTTATTATTAGTGTGTAACCTTCTCCAGATGTAAAAATGTAGACACATATACACAAATGTTTTATATATACATGCTGATTTCACTGTTCGTCATATAATGTGCATGTTTATGTCCTCATGGGCTTCTAGCCTATTGGAATTGAAATAAACTTATTTACTATGTGCATTTTGGTTTTGGTTACTGTTATTCATTCAGTATGAGTTACATTGGATTTTAATTGATGGTACACTAAAACAAAAAGTAAGAAAAATTGGTCAATTGTGCTCATGTATCAACAAATTGTATAATGACAAAAATAGGTAAATAAATTTGAAAAAAAAATTGATATACAGATTGATAACCTATATGTATGTAGTACCCAACATATGATATCAATAGAACAGACAGTTTAACAGACTTTTTCATTAACAATAGGTTCAAATGAGTTTGTGTATCAAACAAGTTGTATAGTGGCAAAAGGTACATATACTGAACAGCAAAAGAAACTATCCAGTTTTATTACTGGGGTATTTTTTATTTAAAAACTTTAATTTATAAATCAGTTGTGGTTTTCAGATCACATTACACCTGAAGAACTTCACGTGTAAAATTTTTGAAAAATCAATCAGCCGTGAAGTGAGTAGTCCCACATTAGCCGTTTTGCACGAAATTCATGTGCACCTGTAATGAACAATTTTCTTTGTGAAATTTTATTGTCATTGAAACTATTGATAATTGGCTAACTCGAAAAACAGCATAAAGTTTAAAAAATACCGTTGGTTGCACCGCACGACTGAATCAAATTTAGCTCGAGCGCCAAATTGAGGTGTTACAATGCAACTGACGCGCAGAAGATATACCCTTTCAAACGGCTATTGTGGGACTACTTACTTCACGGTTGATTGATTTTAAAAATTTATCACGTGAAGATCTTCAAGTGTAATTTTGGTATGAAGAAACAATTCAAATTAAAAAAAATAATTTTCTATTTCAAAATATACCAGTTATACATCTGGATACTTTCTTTTGCTGTTCGGTATAGATTGAATAAGTGGATTTGATATACAAATTGATAAGTTATGTATGTTGCACCCAACATAATATATCAATAATGCAGACTTTTTTATTTACAACACTGTCAAATGAGTTCATGTATTTAAATAAATGAATTTGGTATTATAATATATACAAATTGATTATTCATGTATGTAGTACCCAATGTGTTATGTCAATTAAATAGACTTTTTCAGTAACAACAGATTCAAATAAGTTTAGGTATCAAACAAATTGTATAGTGGCAAAAAGGTAAATAAATTTGACAAATAAATTGATAGTTAATGTATGTAGTACTTAAAATAGTATATCAATAAAACAGACGTTTTCATTAACAATTTGGCCGACTGATTCATGTATAAAACAAATAGTATAGTGCATAAAAGTAAATGACTTTAAACAAATTCAATTGATATACTAGTTATATATATATATATATATATATATATATATATATATATATATCAGTGCTCATCAAATTATATCAATAAAACAATCTGGTCAACCTGGTCAACTTGGTCAAATCAATTCAAGTATTAAAATAATTGTATAGTTGCAAAAGAGGTAAATAAATCTGAATGAATAAATTTGATATGTAAATTGATAATTTATGTATGTAGTACTCAATATGTTATATCAGTATAACAGACTTTTTCATTAGCAGCTTGGTCAAATGAATTCATGTATTAACAAATTGTATAGTTGCAAAAAGGTAAATAAATTTAAATGAATACATTTGATATATAGATTGATATTTTAGGTATGTAGTACCCAACATATTATATCAGTAAAACAGACTTTTTCATTAACAACTTGGTCAAATGAGTTCATGTGTTAAACGAATTGTATAGTTGCAAAAAGGTAAATAAATTTATAAAAATAAATTTGATTCACAGATTGGTAATGTATGTAATACCCACCATGTTATATCAATAAAACATTTTTTTTTCGTCATTACTACTGTTTGCAGATCAAATTGCCCCTTCAACTTTTTTCAAATCGATAGAGTTACACGTTTACTTCACAAAAACTGTGAAGCTGAAGCTATTTTTGGAGTTATCCTGACATTCTCTATCTTGACGTCACACAAAGCGCGCGCTCTGACTCTATCTTTGAAGTATTGCCGTACTTGCATAAATTTTGAAGTGAATAAGATGATAATGGATATGTTTTAAAAGTTTGTTTGTTTGTTTTGGGTTTAACGCCGTTTTTCAACAGTATTTCAGTCATGTAACGGCGGGCAGTTAACCTAACCAGTGTTCCTGGATTCTGTACCAGTACAAACCTGTTCTCCGCAAGTAACTGCCAACTTCCCCATGTTTTAAAAGTAGAAAATAAAATATTTCAACTATGTTCAAATGAAAACAGCGTTTTTTTTGTTTATTATGACAATTATTATCGACGAAATTTCCAACTACGCAAGGTCTACAAGGTTTTATAGAAAGGTATCATTGAACCTTCAAGCTACGTAGATCTAACACTTGTAGATTAGATCTAATTGTCATATCCATAAAAAACTGATTTGATATTCAAACATTTGCTTCCGTAGCTTAACTATCGCAAATCTAACTCCATTATAGATCTAGATCTAGTTGTTTTTTTTTTTTGGTGAGGCTGCGTTTTTGGTACGTGGCATTCCCTGTTTGATATTTGTCTTTGTTTTTTTTACGTGTACGTGAATTTATCTACTATTTATTTGAAGTCGTTTAAACGCTATTTCAGTTATTTACATACAGGCAGTTGATAACATAAGTCAAAATAATTCGACGTTTAGTTTGTTTTATATTTGTGACGGTCACTCTAAAAGGACCAATATAATTGAGGATAAATAACAGCACACCGTCATGTAAAGTTATTGGTTTTATCGCTTGCACTTTATCGTGTAACGTTAATCGTGTTAAGGGGAATTATGATAACTTTTACATAAGTTAATGAGGTACTGAATTCACCTTTTGATTAGTCTAAATAATGAGACATTGGGTAGATTTTGAAATTTTACGTTGTCTGTAACCTAAAGGGGATATCGACCAGTCCAAAAATATAACGATATTCAACTCTTGAGTACAATTATTTGGACTACCTTTTGATACATTTAAGTTTTATTTGAATTTATCTCATATTCGCAACAAAATCAGCATTTAAACCCAAATCTAGCGATGGCAATTTCTTTCAAGTGGAGAAAGTAACTCTTAACTGTTTCCTATAGGATCTCGTCAAATTAGTTAGACTAAGACTCGCATATTCCGTAAGAAATTGCCGACTTTTTACAAATAAAGAGGCATGGTCGGTTCCGGGAATCGAACTTGTGCCCTTCAATCAATGACGAGTGAATCCAATAACTCGAGTCAGTCACGTTTTATAATTATTGTGAAAACTAAACACGAGATACATTATTTAAAAGAAGAGTCTGCAGCAAAAGGTACTGAAATTTAGGCAGAAAAAGGCCTGTAATGTATAAGAGAGTGTCTTTTTTTCACATCCACGCTACCTAAATTGTGGCAAGATTCGTTTAAATTTTAAATGAAGATTAGATCTGGTACATCTGTTACAATCCAGTTAAACACCCGTTCGAACAGTATTTAAATCATCATTTCTCGGTCACGCAGCCAATGTAAACAAGTTCATTCAGTATTTTTTTTACTCATATCGGAAAGTCGGAGTTACCTGTATAGACGAGATCCAAAAATAGCTTCAGCATCGCTGGTCTATCGATTTAAGAAAAGGCGAAAGGGCAATTTGATCTGCAAACAGTAGTAACAACTTGGTCAAATAAGTTCATGTGTTAGACAAATTGGATAGTTGCATGAAAGTAAATAGATGTAAATAAATTTAATTGATATACTAATTGGTAATGTATATATTATTTTGCAGTGCCCAACAAAATATATCAATAAAACAAACATTTTCATTGACATAAAACAAATTATATAATTGCAAAAAGGTAACTAAATTTAAATGAATACATTTGATATTTAGATTGATAATTTATGTATCTACGAGGGCTGTTCAAAAATAACGTAGACTTTTGCTGTCAAATGTTGCATATTGTGTAAATAATAATTTGAAATATATCGTTGTAATTCGGAATCTTTCTGTAAGTTGGTCATACATTTTTTGTAACATTTTTGCTAATAGGTGAAGCGCGTCGAACGTTTTTATTACCATAGCTACGCATAACCGGCGCAGTCGCTTTTTGATCTGTCGTGATTTGAATTCGATCGCTAATGTTCGCACTAATAATAAACTTCTTTACTCAGAAAATGCCCCAAAGTGTAGCAACATGTCAGGGCGATGTGCACCTAGAGTATGGCGTCATTCCGACGTGTATGGTGGAGGAAATCAACTTTTAAACAAAGTGAGTGTTACTGTTTATAATGCATGTAATGTCGTCATCGACTCGCACAGATACTAAGACAGTTGCTTAATTATGGATAAATTTGGGCGAACAGCAACTGAAATTCATAAACTTATGAAGCAGACGCCACAACAATGTTCAGTCATCTGTGTCTTTATCTTCAAGTAGTACAAACGATTCTCAAATTGTCCAGAATTGCTTAAAGACAGTGAAGATAGAGGGAGAAAACGGAAAAAATGCGAATGGATGTTAACGCCAATGTATGACGCCGTAGATAAAGACCAAGTACTCACGTTGAGTACCCTATCCAAGATGCATGGCATAAATGTTAATACATTTTTAGTATTTTGACCAAAAATTTTCGATAGCGGTCAGATTTTCTATATAGAAATAAGAAGGGCATGTACACATTTTACTTAATAACAAAATTACTAAACATAAGAAACCTTAGGTGCAAAAATATTACCAAAGTTCAGCATTTGATTCATCACACGGTATTTTTAAATTAAATTTTATCTTTATTTTTTATTCGTTTCTAACATGATGTTTAATGCCATCATTTCGTCATTTTTTCCCCTTCTGTTTTCTATATAAAATGTGTAAAAAATCTCATGCGTTTCTTAAAAGCAATTTTTTTGTATAAAACCATTGATATGAAAGCTTAGGTGCAGATGATTTCCTACTCTCAATGAATTTATCTTTTGAATGATATTTATTTCATTTTTGTAAAATAAAAATTTGATACGTTCACAGACGGTTAATTTACATTGATTTTGAAGAATAATTAACTTCAGTGCGAAGTTGTTGTTGTAGCGTCATATACACACGATTTTGTTGGTATTTAACTAACCTTTCACTGATACAAACAAATATTTGGTACACGGATGCGCTGATACTGAATTATTCACATGAACAGTGAAAAATAGCGAAAATTCAGGTTTTTTGACGAAAATAGAGTTGGATTGAAGCGATGTAAATATTCACATACTGTGGATAGAACTGATCTATTGATGCTTTTTAGAAGCTCTAAGGTTAGTCTATTTGAAAGAAGACGTAAATGATATTTGTTTAAGTATTTAATGTATTTGAAATTACAGGGCAAAATAGTAGGGTTAGTGAACTTACCCCTTTGTTATACAGATTGATAATTTATGTATGTAGTACCTACATATATAGATAGCTTATGTTAGTTGTATCAAGAAGACATACTTTCTCAATAACAGTATAGTCAGATGAGTTCATGTATCAAGCAAACTGTATGATAATAATAACAACATAGTCAGATTAGTACATGTATCAAGCAAATTGTATAATAGTAACAACATTGACAGATGAGTTCATGTATCAAGCAAATTATATAATAATAACAACATAGTCAGATGAGTACATGTATCAAATAGAATTGTATAATGTAAGAAAGATAATTTGATTTAAATAAATAAATTTGTATACAAGTTGTTAATTTATGTATGAAGTGCCAAACATATTATATCAAGAAGACATACTTTGTCAATAACAACATATAGCCAAATATGTTCATGTTTCAAGCAAGTAGTAATGTGGCAAAAATTTAAATAAATTTAAATAAATAAACTTGATATACAGATTGCTAGTTTATGTATGTAGAACCCAACATGTAATATCAAGAAGACATACTTTTTCATAATCAAAATTGACAAATATATTCATATGTCAAGCAAGTTGTGTGGTGGCAAAAAGTTAAGTAAATTTAAATGAGTATTGTTTATATTGTTCTTTTTATTCTAATGTGTTCCCGAACATTCTACCACAATACTGATAAACAGGGTGTAACAATTATTTTTGAAGTCTGGATTGTTCTTGTTTTTTTAGAATGTTCTTTTTATTCTAAGTGTTACATGAATGTTCTGGAACCTTCCATGATGCATCAAATAGGGAGCTGACCGAAAACAGGACAGAACCTTCAGTTAAAGATATTATTAAAAACTTTTATGTATTTCTTAATAACAAAATATTACCAGTTTGGATATTTAACATTTGAAGGATTTACATTATGTTATCTTTGAAGAGAGGATTTAAAATCTTTGGACATACTTAAATACAGTTTTTGATTTGTGAATAATTTGGAATTATTACTACTTGGACTTAAATTTGACCAGGACAGGATTTGGACTATTTTCACACATGAGATTGGATTTTACGGCTATTTGACATTTTAAGTTATTGGAATTGTTATTTTTATGAATAAAATTTTGTTGCTGCTGGTTTGTTTTTCTCTAACTTTTACTTACTGTAACAAGCAATTGTTACCCTTGACGTAACACTTAAAACGATATAATTTATCATGAAATCATCTTTTTGCTATTCAGTATCTGAATTATAGGACTGTACATTTCGATACAAATACTATAGACACTGTAAATAAATATATTCATATGTTTAAGCTTTGATCAGTTGATCATAGACCATATCTGACAAAAACATTCGCTTTTCTTCTCTCCAAGTAAGGTGATTTCAGGCATGATGCGTTGTTGAATTTTGTTTTAAATATTTAATTCATTTCTGCTACAAATGCCTTCGTTAATTGTCTAACTAAATCGTTGTATAGTTTTACCCAACTCCCACAAAACGTCAGTATTTTGTAGATATGCCCGAATCGTATATAATCAGAATAATACCTTATTTATGTGTGTTCTTGGGAGCTTTAGGACATACAGTAACTATTCAATTCTTTCGACCTGTGTGCATTTTATACGAAATGCAGGAGTAAAATGTTTATAGGCTGGTATTTTGATTTTTACGTATTATTGGTATTGAACAAGGATGTGGCTTACGATGAAACGGTAATCGAGTAGAATAAAATAATTATAGGTCCATAGCTTTGTATCGGGAAATATGCACGAGTTCTGCGACTTAAGGAGAGCAATATTCTTCCGCTCAAGAGCGAGTTCATATTTCCCGATGCAAAAATAATAACCTTTGTTATTACATACGTATCTACACGTTTAAATGTAATGTAATTATTATCAATATGTTCAACAGCCTGAAAAAGTCTGACAATACGGAACTAAATTAAAGAAATAATGCAACGACACACATTAAAGTATCACGCACCCGATATGAAATTCAGGCGTCAGGGTATGGAAAAATATTGACGTTTCCGGTACCATTGTAATTAACGGAGAATAGAAATGAGTATGTAATAATAGAGATTTTCAACTTACTTCGACGCGGACTGCGTCTTTACAGTAGCGGTTTTCTCAAAAAGGTTCGCAAGAAAGAAAACATAAGTATGGTATATATGTTTCTTTTACCTACATAATATGTGTAGTAACGTTTGCCTTCACTGTAGAAATTAGTGTATTGTGATATAATTATCTGTTAATACTTCAGCTAAATACTCTGTCGCATCTTACTTGCTTTTAGCAGGTTCTTCAAATATCCGTAAGCTTTAACATTTTGTTTTGATATTGAGACATTTCTGGGACACGCCATGTGAAGTTTCGAACCCACTGTACTACGATTATACTTTACCTTAATATGTTCATTGCATTAAAATATAACTTGAAACATGGATTTGAAGATAACGGCGATTCCTATAAAAACAGTTTGGTTTTAATTTGTGTTCGTCCATACGATTTTTTCCTAGCAACAAGATAAGACAAAAACGCAGTACAAAATATTATTGTGAAAAAAATAATTAAACATTCTGAATAATATGAACGTCCGTTTAATTTTTGTTGCATAGTATAAATACTGTGTTCTCGTAGACTTCTGTACGGAAAAAGTCACTGTTTTTTTGATAATTGTATCTAACCTTCCTTAAAATAGAAGTTTTAATGAAATATATTGAATGATTTAGTTCAGCACTTTGTCTAACATACAGGACGTTCTCATACATGTATCTTTCATCCCCGTCGAAACGAGACCCGATACATTACCATAATTTAGCGAAAACATCCTGAATTACTTATGTATCGGCATGTTTGAAAATAAAAATAGGAAATAGCCACTTCGTATTTTCATATTCTAATATCAGTTTTAAATTCATGACTATTTTCAAGTGACTATTCAATATGGTTTGTCAGTCTCAACTGGAATTAATCTTTAAGTACCATTAAAACTAGCTGTCAAAATTTCAATCTAAAACCCAGCTGAGACCGAAAATTGTTTTGTGAACATAGGGCATGGAAAGCGTCTAAGGTCCGATCATATTCCAAAAATGTTTTATTTCCAGTACATGTATAGAATTGTCAACGAAATTATATTTTTGACTTAGTCAACTCCAATGACACAAACCATTTGAGCAATTCTGTGTGGTCATTGATACAACCAGCTTTGTAGTCGAGACTAGACTTTTATCATTATTGACAAAGCCTTTTCGAACACATGCATATATGATATGTGTAGATACTCGGCTTCAGGGAACTTAGACAAAGATTTAAACTCATGAAAACTCAGGTCTATATTGGTTTAAAATCATTATGTAGCTATCATGTATATCATGATAAGATGACCGGGAAAACTGTATGAATGCAGTACCGTATCAAACTGAATTTCAAACGTAGGGTTTGAAATAATTAAAAATATACATGTATAATACCACGTGCGACATTTTTTTACCGCGGTGCATTAAAATGTCACGCATCGTATCGTGCATATTCAAAATTGTGCGTCGTCCAATAGCATTTCGGCGTCGCGAGTGCAATAGTACGAAACTCCATGTTTCCAAAATCACGATGTACATTCCCTGGATACCAAATATTCAATTAAGAAATGACTTGTAACATATGTTGTTGTGATTCCCTACGCATAGGGATCGCCTGATCTAAAATAGGTGAACCTCTTGCGGCGCAGGGGAAGAGTGTCTGTCTCCTCACCAGGTAGTCATTGGTTCAAATCCTGGAATATAGGGTATGTTGATCGTTGAATCAACAGCCATTTTCACTGCTAGCGAATACTGGCTAGAACCTCACGAAATTGACAGCAAGTATATAAATAAGTTGCAGCACTTCAAATAAAAAAGAGCAAGTTTGCGATACAGATCCTGTAGCTTCTTGTTCAGAAATACGGTAGTCGAAAGATTTTAATAGATACAATAATCAAGAAGCGATTGAAAATGTAAAAGGGTATTTTAAAAAATGCGCCCACGCTGTTAAGAATGCTTGTAAGACAAAATATATCGGTAATTCATATACAGTTATATAAAACGGATACTAATAAATCTTATAACTGTCTTTTGTCAGATATCTTAAATGGAAACAGTATTACGACATCGGATGCTAAATATGCCACTGTTCAGTTATGAATAAATAAATTATATACAGTTTGAGAAAACCCCTATAGTAAGTCCGCAGTACGCGTCGAAGTAAGCTGAAAATCTCTAGCAGTGTCAGGTCGCCGACAATCGTTGTTATCCAACCTACTGATAACGTTTGTTCTGTTACTTTTTCGCGTCTGGTTCAGCGTTCTTTTAAACCAGTTCCCGCTTAGAATTCTACCTTTAGCCGCATCTGTATCGGCTCCGCTTACCCGACATAGAACTAACTGGGTCACCAGAAGTGTCTTATGAAAACTCAGATATTTAAAGCGATGCTATAAATAACGCCAAGTCGTAACCGGTAATGTGGTATTTCCCCAAATTTCGGTCGCACGTGTTTTCTGAATGAAAACTCACAAATAAAGTGTTGGGTTTCCAAAAATCTCATGTGTGATATACATATTGTATGGAGGTTCCTGTTCTGGATTCATTAAAGAGGAACATATCGCGGACAACCAGTATGGTAGTTACATTATTGCAGATGCTAACTAACGGACGTCACCAATAAATTATTCATTGACCCAGAAGTCGATTTAAGTGTAAAAAAAGTAAATCAAATATACAAATCATACTGATTATGTCTGTTCTTGATGACTATTCTTGTGTTGAATCTCTGCATCAGATAATTCAAGGTCTTTCAAAGAAACCTCGAGTGTTGATGGTGGTTATTATTTGCCTATTAAAATGATGAAAACGTGCACTTGCCTTGAATATTTCTGTTTTGAAATATATTGCCACTACGGTGAATGTCTTCAGTGGTATAAAAAGATGATAATGAACAAATGTTGGCCAAAGGGTATTGAAAATATTAACAACATTACATGATAAATCAGTCACTTTAAATCAAAACAAATCTGACCTAGCATGACAAACAACATATTTTGGTCTTCATTTCCATAGCAATAAAAGCATACAGCAAACCCAGGGAGCGTTAGAAGAAGTGTTGATGCTTGCATAACAGACTATAAATGTTCACTTCTTCTTTCATGCCCATATTTCTTAAAGTCATGTATTTCAGCTGCCTTTGAAAGACTGCTAAACTATTTTAGATATAAACGTTTCTTTAAAACATTTGTCAAATCATTTGAAAGTTTTAATCGCATATTGTACAACTGATTAGTGACAACTGCATGAGTGTAGTAATTAGAAATATTAATATACGTTCAATTATTTTCCAATCCATTCCGCCATGAGTGGAGTTTTAAGGTCTACGCTGTCATCAAATGATACATAAATATAAATTAAGAATGTTTCAGTATTATATTAAAGTAAAAAACACTTCTTACTTATTGAAGACTGACACTGATTATCAATAAACTGTGCTACATGTATCATTTTGAAGAATAGTTGAAATAATAATACCAATAAAAGCAAAACAATAGTAGACTCAGTTTGACTGTATCTATTCATGTTTTTGTTGGGTTTAACGTCGCAACGACACAATTTTATGTGAAATGGCGACTTTCCAGCTTTTATGGTGGATGAAGACCCCAGGTGCCCCTCCGTACATTATTTCATTACGGCCGGGAACCTGTGTAGAACCACCAACCTTCCGAAAGCCAGCTGGATGGCCTTCTCATAATAAGAATTTAACGCCCCAAGTGAGGCTCGAACCCATATCGGTGAGGGGCAAGTGATTCAAAGTCATTGACCTTAACCACTTGGCCACGGAGGCCCCTAAAATCTATTCATGGGAGGTTATGAAATAAAACTGACAGTTAATTACCGCGGCAAGTATTTTGGTCTACTGTACATGAATACTAGTTACCATTTCGGAAAACCTATTAAGTATTTTATTCTGAGCACTTTTAAAATTTGTGAAAATCTGCAAAAAGCACATATGATCCCAGGTACGAGCACACTATATACTGTAATTGTTTTACTTAATATCTATATATAAATCGGTATCTATAATGAGTAAGAAGCATATTTAGTAATAAAATAGTGTGAATGTTAACTATAATTGTGATACATGTGTGTTGAATGTTCAGCTCAGTCTACATATTGTTGTCCTAGATATCTTTATATACAAAACTTAGTAGCAGGCATTAAAAGTTGCAACATAATCTACAAAAATATGTACCATTTTTTACTGGAAGACAATATACAATTTAAGTGAAAACTATTAATGAAGTATTTGAAGGATTTCTTTAGAAATACATGTATAAGTATCCGGAATCAAGGCTGACAATACGTATATTTATTAACATTTACAAAAGTTCAGAAAACATATTTTAGTTTGTCAGATTCAATTGACTTGTAAAATGAATATATTCTTTAGCTACTATAATGCAGACTTTTCTGTACTTAATGTTCCAAATAAACATATAACTCCTAGACATCTTAGACAATGTCAAAGACGACATCTAACTATGACCCATTGTGTAGGGAAACATAACATAAACAACAGTTATAGATTGAGCAAAATGTAATGCGAATTTCAAGAAAGTATACATTGATCAACTATACTGGAGAAAGGCCATATTACGTAAATCTTGATTTTTTTATGTTCCTCAAATTTGACCGCTGATTCAAAACCTAGCATCCTGATTTTCAAATGCTGTAACATTATTTTCAAAACAGATTTTGGAATTTATGTACCAGGTATGTGTAACAGAACGACCCATTTAAAGTTTTGGCCCTAAACGTAATATAAATTATATAAATACACAAGTCTAAAACTAAAGTTACGCCACAAATATCTCATTAAAAGCCTATTTTCATATCGTTACCATCGGCATTACTAAAGAAATAATTTATAACAAAAGAGTGTTTTAACACTATTTATGCACGATGTTAAAACACGGTTTTGCTATAAATTATTTCGATTCTTATATGCCCTTAATCTAAAACAGTAGATAAAATATAGAAGCGCTCTTTCTTGGTCGCAACAAAAACTTTGACGTCACCGCACGTTAACGTGACGTCATTCTATCGTAAGAGTGTTTTAACAGAGACAGTAAATGCCATCGGACACTGCATACCTATAAAGCTACCAACTTCTACATGCTTGTACCACCCTTAATCCATTTTGTGGTAATACACCTTAACATTGACACATGTTAATGCCTACTTAAATGTGACCTCGTTTTTCTCATTTTTATTTTTATATCTATATCTGAGCGGCCAGCCGTTATGAAAAAACATAGAAAGGTTTTGTTTTCTTTTTATGAGATTATCATAGATTTTTGTTTTGTTTTTGTTGAGTTTAAAGTCGCAACGACACAACTATAGGTTATATGACGACTTTCCACTTTGATGTCTGTGGAAGACCCTAGGTCTCCGTGCATTATTTCATTATGGGCGGGCACCTGGGTAGAACCACCAACCTTCCGGAAGCCAACTGGAAGGCTTCCTCACATGAAGAATATACGCCCGTACGTAGTTAGGCTCGAATCCACATCGGCGAGGGGCAAGTGATCTGAAGTCAACGACCTTAACTACTCGGCCACGGAGGCCACTGATTATCAAGTTGTTTAATTCAGTTACTTATACTTATTAAAAGGAAAAAAACTCAAAGTTCTTTTTTTCTGTGATGTTTTTTGTTAAGTATATTTTGATTTGATAATATAACTCACATAATGATTAAGATACTAATTTATTCTCGTGTTAAGTTTGTTTTGTTGTGAAATACTTTTTCGTTGCAACATCGGCACGTTGCCGCAATACTGATTAGTAGCCAATAAATTTACGCAGTGTGTATAGCGTCCATATTTCTAAAAATATACAAGTTAATGCAAAGCAAAAGTTCCTTCTAGGGCACATCTATATAAATATATAATGGTCATCTTGTAAAATTGTGGTTGCAATGTCTGTTTTAAATATTGGTCATCAATCAGTGTGTGGAACCCTAGGATTGGACGCAGTGACAAGACCATTCTACCTTATTGAGATTCTGTATCCCCCATTTAAGCGCCACGGGGGCGTTACACTTTGCACCAAGGGGCGTTTATTTCTGCACCAAAATACAAAAAAAAAAAAAAAAACTGAAAAAGAACTATGTTATTTTCTATTGCCTGAAAAATGTCAAGTCCGCTATTTCCACAGTATTTACGCTAACATAAGTTGTTAAATCCAACAACAAAGAAAATCCGTTACCACTTTCAGTTGAGTAAATACGGCAATTAAGAAACACTGGCTGTACTCATTTACCCGATTTAAACTCGGTCCAAAAATGTCCACGTGTTACACGCGTGTGGTTTATAGAGATGATAGCAGACTATGATATTAAAAGTGAATAGTGGATATTTTACGGAACTTGATGTTTTTTCTAACATGTAAAAAAATATTTTGTGTTTCATTTTAATCAATTACTTTTTGCCTGACTTTTTGGAAGAAATTGTTTCTGACATTTTGGAAGAACATGTTCACCCCTTCAAAGCTGGTAAGTCATTTTTGTGCTAGATATGTGGTGGGATCCTTATGTACTGGTGATTTGACGCTAACAGTCTACGAGCTCGCACACAACAAATTTAGTGGTCATTGATCAAGTAATTCATGGCTGTAATTTAGTAGTATCTGTTCTAAATCTCGTGAATGTGACATCCGGGCATTCGATTCGTGAATTAGTTGCACACAATGAGAGGGTCGCAATTGGGTTTGTTAACATATTTAACATGCATTCGAAGGTACCGAATGTACATATGTCAGCCTTTGTGACAAATGAGATGTTTCGCTTGTTTCAACATCTCCACTTTTCCATCCTAAGGTTTAGTAATGTGTAATCCGCAGAGCGCGTTCAGACAGAGAGTCGCCTCAATTAGGAAAGAATAATTTTAACGTCTGAGGTTATTTCTAAGGTCACGGAGTTTGATTGTCCAACTTGTAATGACAACAACTTTCGAGGTCAGTTGCTCAGTCAAGTGTGACTTCTTAAGAGAAGGAACAATAATATTTTAACTATAAATTGAAGAATAGAAAAAAGTGATATTAACAGATTTATTTTTAGCCAAAATATAAGCGCCACTATTAGTTATTGCTTGTATCTGATACCCTTCAACTGATACTGATTCTAAATTTCTTTTAATGGAATGGTATACGTATTGTATACGGTTTTCTACTTTAACCTATTCTTCGTTTCTCATTTAATGGTTGCATAGGAAACGGATTATTTCTTGTGTATTGTAGATGAACACATTCTGGAATAATGACATACTTTCACACAGAAATTACAGGTAGCATTCCAAGCTCAATATGTTTCGGTCTGTACAATTTTGTTTCCCGCACCTTATACAAAGATAATTAGCATCACAGCGTGCTATACTTTTTTGTCTATTCTGTACTTGTGTATGAAACTCATTAAACACTTCCGTTTAATTTCGCGGTGAACCGTAGTTTCACGTTGCAAGGGGTTGGAATTTGCACGTCTATTTTGTGGATGGTTTTGTTTTTGTGTGAAATTATTTTCATTTGTTCGAACAACGACATTTATTGATCACATTTCATCTTTTAAGGTTTGAATTTGTACAATAGTGTGGGACATCTCTATAGACTACGACGCACTCGTTGACCCCTTCTATATTCTATATAAAGCCGCCATATTAGAATGAGGGAAAAATTAAAATCATTCTAGTATGACTTTATCGGAGCCGACACTCTTCAAGTAGAGATAGTACCTATTTCAGATTATGAAAAACAATTAAAAGAGTAATGCTGGTAGCTGATATGTAACATTTAATACTTAAGTCTTGATTTGATAATTTTGAAGCATATTATTTTAGATTTTCTGAAACTTCTTATTTAATTTCCATGTAGCTGCTCTTGCAGATAGTTCTACCTATCAAGTCATTGATAAATATTTAATCCGCAATTATACCTGGATTATTGCGGGAAGAACTTATCTCAATGAAAAAAGTTGTCAAATACCCGATTATTGTGTGACATCAGAAATATTTAAGCCTAATAAAATAAATTCAGATCCACTATTTAAGCTGAAATTTAGATATAATGTTATTTGTACCACATCACACATCGTATTTTAAAAATGCAGGACAGGATTAATATTTGTGTCATTGATTGATCTCTAGTACTATCATATGTCTATACTTTTTATATCCAATCATGGTCAGCTTTTAACGAGAATTTTCGAGAATTCTCTCCCTTGTTTATTAACTGTGTTAAAGCAATTCTCTTCAAATTGGATTGTCTCCCTTACATAAGTTAAAGTCGTGTCATTCATGACCCAAAATCAATAAGTCTTTGTCATACATTTTACATTGATCTTATTATATATTGCTTCGGGCAATACACGGAAATAAAGCATAGAAAGCAACGAAACATGTAGGCAGTTTTTGATATAAATCATGTTGTTTTATAGATTCATATAGAAATACTATTCTTGTAAAGATTAAAACATTTCTGTTAAAAAGCATATATTACGGAATTCGTGTAGTCATATAACAAAATGAAAATATTTAAATAAATGTCTTTTCTTTTGAAACTTTGAATTCCGCCAGAAAATGACGGCTTAACATTAAAATCCGAGGATTTTTTTATAAACGAGTTTTCCCACAAAAATCATGTATAATAATTTTCCTCGAGAAAAACGAAACTTGTACTGCCATTTTGTTTGATTTTTCTTGTCCATATAACAGTACTTTTGTTTAACTTTACATGCCTAGAAGTTCGCTCTTTAAAACATGATGAAATAAAGTAATAAACTAAGGAAAACGGTATTTGACATACCGAACAATTTAACAAATTAAAAAAAAACAACATACATTTTAGTAAAACACGCACATGTTTCATTAACTGGCCTTAATCCTTACTGTAAACTGCAAGGTTTTCCATAGAAATCAATGAAAGAAAGAATCCATTTAATTATAAATAAAGTTTCTGATTTTCCCTATCAGCATTGGTGTATTTGTATCATTGAGATCCGAACTCATTTTTATTTTTAAATTAGCTCTGATTCATCCTGTCGTCTAAGATATTTAGTCTTGTATAAACAATGATATACATAAATCAAATATGCCATTCAGATATCTGCCTGTGCTTATTATACAATTCAATCATGAAATCAAATTTATCCGTGTAAACTAAAGTTTCTTTAGCTGTAAAGGTGACTATTTTGCATGCTTTCCACGAACAAAACCGTGAAAAAAATGTAGGTCGTACTAAAGTAGAGACAATCCTACCGTGCAATGCTATTATAATTAAATGTTTTCTTTTTGTTTGTTTTGTTTTCAAGCTTGGATTTCATTTCTAAAATAGACATGATACTGCGCGTCTGTTAATTTCCCCCTTTCTTCGTACAGCGTTGAAATCATGCTGTATCTTTTACTTAATATGGTGGCTGATTTCTGCCAGTGTCGTCCTGTCGTTCTGGCGCCCCCGCCATAACGAAGGAACGACGTTTTCCTCTTTTGGCGTTGTCTCGTTCTGTCGTTCTGTCGTTCTGGCGCCCACGCCATAACGAAAGAACGACGTTTTCCTCTTTTGGCGTTGTTTCGTTCCCTCGTTCTGGCACCCCCGCCAAATCGATATAACGAAGAATGCAACGCGACAAAACGAAAGAACGACACTTATAAACGGCGCCCTAAAAAATGTCGTCTTGGCGTTCTGTCGTTCTGGCGCCCCCGCCACAACGACGGAACGAAACAACGCCAAATGTGAAAATATCGTTCTGGCGTTCTGGCGCGTTCCGGTAGAGCATGCGCAGTATTGTCATGTTTCGGCAGAGTAACTCAAAGTTACTCCCTTTTAGTGGAGACCGCCATTTGGGTTGTTCCTAATCCCCATATTGTACCTGTACCGTACATTCATATTCGGCAACTTTCGATTTTCACGGAGTGTGGCGGAAACACACGACGAAAAAATATCTATTTTTAGACATATTTAAGGGGCTGTTGTTGTGGTCTTAGCCGATTTCATCATGTTTATGATATGTATATAATTTAATGTCATTTTGAGAATTGTATCTTAAGGTTCATTATGTTTGCTGCTAATTGATGACCCAGTTTTTCGTCAAATTTAAACATGTAGTTCACAAAGAGAGTGGATATAACCACATGTTTTCTAATATTATTCTTTTCCATCAAAGTTAGAATGAATGCATTAAATAAAAAAATATTTACTTATGTTTAGAGTAAAAATATGGCTAAGATGTTTTAAGTATTTGACCGTATTCATATTTAACACTAGATAAAAACTTCCACCGTTTTTATCAGTATGTTTATTTTTTCCAAATTTGAATAACGTGAGTATTATTGCTGGATATATCTAATAAGTCGCTGCTATTTTCAACTTAAGCTTGAAACAAAACCGGGTGATATGAATGAAATGAAGTGTGAAATATGAAAGATAGGTGCCGTTTCCAAACTTTTATGGATTCCGTGAAAAAGTGTATCTATCTATTTATGAAACAGTAGAAATGGGCTTAAGCAAAATACGAAAAATATGACAACACTGCGCATGCTCTACCGGAACGCGCCAGAACGCCAGAACGATATTTTCACATTTGACGTTGTTTCGTTCCGTCGTTGTGGCGGGGGCGCCAGTACGACAGAACGCCAAGACGTCGTTTTTTAGGGCGCCGTTTATAAGTGTCGTTTTTTCGTTCTGTCGCGTTGCATTCTTCGTTATATCGATTTGGCGGGGGCACCAGAACGAGGGAACGAAACAACGCCAAAAGAGGAAAACGTCGTTCTTTCGTTATAGCGGGGGCACCAGAACGACACTGGCAGAAATCAGCAACCAAAATTCAAAGAAATGTACACACTCTCTCCCCCTCTCACCTGCTTTCACTGATCGCCTAACTTGCAAATTACACTATACTCAGTTCCAAAAGAAAGTGTGCATTTGTTAAGTTTAAATATTTCAAAAAATTCCCCGACGTTTTTGTTTCATTTTTTCATACACTAACTCTCAGGTATAACTCAAAATCTAAAATGCACACCAATTTGTTTACGAACTGATTTAAATTTTGGTACCAAACATTATAAGTCTTCATGAAAATAACCGGGAAAAAATAACAGAAAACTAAGTGCACACTTTCTTTTGGAACTGAGTGTATTTCCTAAGAAAATTATTCTTTGACGTCGTTTTTCTCTTGTCGTCGAATGTTTCAATATTTCAAAGATATTTAACTTTCAGTCGGAACTATTGTAATTCATGTTGAATCGTATTGTTCTCATAAACAGTTGGGTAAAAAATCAAACTTAAGCTCTGTTCTATTCTGTTCTGTTATTTTTTTTCTATTTTGTCTAATGAGACAATTATGAACGTTATTATTTCAAAAATCTATATTGAATCGTACGTCAGTTTGGTTATGCAGTTCCGTAAATTAACATCGTTTAAGTTTCATCAGTACTTTAAGAAATCCAACAGTTTTTAATTTCTTGGTACACTTTGACATTAAATGGAAGCAAGAAGCTTTTACCCTATTACAATTATAAATATACTATTGTATTGTCTATAAAGTCAAGAACACATACAAATGTGATAATAAATTGCCATGTTTTCGAAAATATAATTTATTTGCCTCTAAAGTAAAAGAAATTGAAAAGTTTAGTGATTTTCACTATATGCTCAATATAAGCGATGGTGATACATTTAAAACATAATTGGAAGCAAGATGTTCAGTTAGAATAAATATTGTCACATCAAATTGAAGAAGAGAAATTGATGTATACTGTCATATCTGCTAAAATGTTCACAAACCAAAAGACATATTTGAATTAATCATTGAAAATTAATTTCCTATAAAATCTATTGCTCAAAGTAATATCAGCAGGAAAACCAATATTGATCATCGGATAATTTTCAAGGGGGACAACCTGCTATGATATGCCAGTCAAATAATAAAAGTATAATAAAAGATGGGGATGGGTGATATCGGCTAAGAATTAGGTGTTCCTGTGTCAACCGAAGAGATCACTGTGACTGTAGATGGAAAGAAGTAGGTGTTGCCTTTGCAGTCGATGCTGCGGACGTTAAAGTCAGTGGTTTATCCAACCGGCGAAGGATATCGCACCCTAAGCTTCAAAGGGGAGGCCTCGTTTCTTTGGGTCTGGCTCCCAGGGCTAGTGGTATTTCTGAGCTCTTTTTTGACAAGCACTTGGCAGGCGTTGCCTTCGAATTATATGAGCTGGTCTCACTGTACTTGATTCTGCTTGGCGTGGTCGCCAGTTCGCAAAAGTCGGATTCTCCATCTTATCAGGACGTTTTGTGCACTAATGTTATTCAATAGAGTGTCGGCGACACAACATCCTATTATGGAATTACTAGATTACTAGATTACTAGATATTACACAAGATATCCTTTAAATAGATATATTTATGAAAGAGAACGAGAAACTCCTAGTATATGCGCAGATTCGAAACTTTATTCATCTTTATAAATTTGACATACATAAATTTATTTTAACATTATTATCATTATCACTATATTATTATTATGACTGATTTAAAATAGTATATTGCTTTATAACAGCTACCAGCACATAATAAATTTGCTTTTAACAGGTAACTCATAAACCAGTTTTAACTGGTAAGATGACCCTTTATCGCTCACCTGTTAAACTTGTCCCTGCAATCATCAAGAGAAACATTCTGATAAAGTTTCTTGAAGATCAAGAGGATCATAAACATGGCCTCTAGAGTGATAACAAGCTTTTCCTTTGATACATTTGTATGAGCGGGTGATCTAGTTTTTTACCCCACATGACCTAGTTTCAAACTTGGCCTAGGAATCATCAAGATAAACATTCTGACCACGTTTCGTGAAGATAGTGTCATAAATATGGCAATAAGTGTGTTTACAAGCTTTTCCTTTGATTTGGGTGGTAATCTAGTTTTTGACCCCACATGACCCAGTTTCGAACTTGGCCTATAAATCATCAAGCATCAAGATAAACATTCTTACCAAGTGTCAAGAAGATAGGATCATAAATGTGGCCTCTAGAGAGTAAACAAGCTTTTCCTTTGATTTGATTTGGTGATCTAGTATTTGACCCCACATGACCCTGTTTCGAACTTAGCCTAGAAATCATCAAGATAAACATTCTGAGTAAGTTTCATGAAGATAGAGTGATAAATGTGGCCTCTATGGTGTTAACAAGCTTTTCCGTTGATTTGACCTGGTGACCTAGTTTTTGACCCCATATAACCCAGATGATAAACATCAAGATAAACATTCTTTGCAAGTTTGTATCAAATCAAAGTATAAATGAAACCTCTATGTGGCTGAAACGGCCAAAATAGAAAATTTTGCCCCTTTCAGGGGCAGTAACTCTAGAACCCAAGATGGAATCTAGCCGGGTTTCGAAAGGAACCGAGATCTTATTGTGACCTAAGTTGCGTGTAAGTGTGGTTAAAATCAAATGTAAAATGTCACTCCAATCGTGTCCACAGTGTAAAAATTAACAAATGTTGGCTCTTTTATGGGTCATTTAGGGGCCACAACTCCGAAACCTATGATTGGACCTGGCGGATTCATTATGAGATCCAAGATCTATTGTTATCAAAGATATCTTGCAAGATTGTATCAAATCAAATCATAAATGAAGTCTCTATATGGCTGCAAAAGCAAAATAGCAAACTTGCCTTAAAGGGGAAATAACTCTAGAACCCATGATGGGATCTGGCCAGTTTTCGAAAGGAACCGAGGTATTATGCCAATACAAGTTGTGGGCATATTTGACTAAAATCAATTACAAAATGTAGACTCTATCGTGTCCACAAGCCAAAATAGCAAAGTCTAGCCTTTTAAAGGGTCATAACTGACGACGGGATCTGGCCAGTTTTCGAAAAGAACCGATATATAATGCCAATACAAGTTGTATATGAGTTTGATTAAAATCAATGTCAAAATTTGGTCTCTATTGTGTTCACAAGCCAAAATAGCAAATTTTGGCCATTTAAGGGGCCATAACTCAGGAACCCATGAAGGGATCTGGCCAGTGTTCGAAAGAAACCGAGATATTATACCGATACAAGTTGTGTGCAAGATTGATTAAAATCAGTGGCAAAATGTTGTCTCTAACGTGTTCACAAGAAATTGTGAATGGGCGACGGACGGACGGACGAAAGACGATCACAAAAGCTCACCCTGTCACTACGTAACAGGTGAGCTAAAATGAGTACATTTAGTCAAAACATCAAATAGAAAGAAAAAACAGTTTACATGTAAGATTAAAATATTTTTCAGCCATGAACACCATCTCTTACATTTTCACTCGTGGCTATGTCACTCGTGAAAATATTGCATCTGGTGTTCACAAGTGAAAATATCTTACACTGAAACAAACAAATATCATGTATCAAAATAATAAAATGGTAGAAAAAGGAAAGAAAAACTGCTAGAATATCTGATACATTTCTTACCTAAATGTCATCAATTTTCGTGTGGACAACTCATTTGTTTGAGTTTGGATTACGTTTAATTCAGCGTTTCCCAAAAGCAATTTCAAGAAAGTAGAAAATACAGCACACTTCTATTTATAAGGCATTCTTCGAAAGAAATGGGGTGATCGACATTTTGACTTAGTTTTAGCCACCATATCGGGAACATTTTTTTTTCATGAAGCTAGCGCATATCTTTCTTTTTGTTATTTTTGATACTTATTAGTGACATGGTTCAAAATTATTCATCATGACAACTACTCAACGTAAAATGTTATAAATGATAAAAGCAGACTGGCTGCACAGGCATGATAACTTTCGTCTACAATAATAGTTACATAGAATGTCAAATACATATTTCAGGCAATGTCTGAGTTAACAGAAGAAAAATATCGTAAGCATTTACCCTTAACAGTTTAAATAAAGTACGTTGATGATTGTGGCTTCAATTTCTTCTTACATATCTTTTGAAAAGAATCAATGCTAATGGGAACGTATTTCAAAGTGTGTTATGGAAAAAATATTACTGTCTGACAAGTAAAGAAGCATACTGTATTCTTAGAGTACAAAATAATTAGTAATACATTTATGCAGTAAAACAATGTAATTCAAATGGTAACGAAACATGTGTAAAGTATGTTGCATACTGATTCCTAATTCAGTTTACACTATACATTTTGTATTTTCAAACACTTTTTATTGATAACAATTAACCATATCATTTTATTTTCAGTTTCAGTGATATCTTGTTTTCTGAAACGATGTTGTGGCACTAGTTTAT
This sequence comes from Mercenaria mercenaria, assembly GCF_021730395.1. Taxonomy (NCBI): domain Eukaryota; kingdom Metazoa; phylum Mollusca; class Bivalvia; order Venerida; family Veneridae; genus Mercenaria; species Mercenaria mercenaria. The sequence continues at coordinate 15,794 of NW_026461567.1, read as the reverse complement.
TTTTTTGCTAATTAGCTAAGCGCATCTAGTTTGAAGTAATCATTTTACCAGCAGAGTAAAAGAATACTATTTTAGAAAACACAGAGAGATTTTAGAGTCGGATTAAAACTGTTTAGTAAATTTAGATTGATTTCAAACATAGAAAATGCTATTTTGTCACCAAATGTTTTCATTTTGTAACATTTTTATTCATATTCATGAAAAACGCTTATTCGTTTATTAACATAAAAATATTGTTAATAAAAGACAAATGTCTCAGCTCCATTTTGATACCATTCTTATTGTTCTTTCACTAAAACTGACCAAGATATGATGGATTATTGTTTATAGCTGTTATTTCCAGAACTGAACGGTTGCCATAGAAACAGTGAAAACATATATAGTTCAAAAGAGTTTTTTCATGGTAACATTTTTGATTTTGAAAGAGCTGGTCCTCCAAACAATTTGGTACCTATGAAAAAAAGTCTAGAGGGATGCATGGTCCCCACCTATAATGACTCGGCATCACTACTAGAACAGATTCAATTAAACAAAGCATATGTTGCGACGTTTCCAAATGATAATACGCTAAGAATTCTCGGAAAAATATTTTCTACACTGGTAATGAACATTTTCCTAAATGCTTTCTTCTGGTAAATAATTTGACACTTTTCAGTAAAAATCCCGCTTAATGCAGCAAGAGATTTTCCAAGCAGCTGGTTAAAGAGCTTGCATGAAAATCTTTAAAACAATATCTACCAATGTCATAATGATGATTTAATGTTATAACTGCTACAATCTCAAGTTCGTTTATCTCTGTCCCTTCAAATACAATTTTGTTCAGGTTTGAAGTACATGAGCCTCCAGGTATTTTATATTGAAAGAAGAAGGAAAATACGGATATTTAACACTTTTCAGTGTATTTCGGTTTCACTGTTATCCCTAGAATTCTGTGTAGTTGATAATTTTACTAGTATGTGCGTTTGCTTTCTAATATAAGCTTAAAATGTATATGTCGTGGGGCTCGTGTTTCTATGGTAACGCATTTTCTCTCATTTTTAAACAACTATTTATGATAACGGGTTTTTCGACGGCTTCAGTGCCATTCTGTTAATGACCAACATGGAGTATTAGGGTAGGCTAGTGGAGAATTGTGCGGGTTTTATGTTAGATATAACAACTACGACGTTCTGGTTTTATCTCTATTCAAAACTTTGATCATAAACAAAACATACGGATATGACGTCGCAGAAAATGGCGTCAAAGTATACATAGCGTTAACGTAAATCATTACACTATAAATTCCCGATACTGGGGGACTCAAAATGAATAATCACTAGGAAATGTAATGATTAAATTATTTAAAAAAACGCAGTTAATAGTAATGTTAATTACTTGAATATCGAAAATTGCGAAATGCCTTCAGATAACATTAAAGTGTCTTTGCAGTCCATTTCTGACATATAGCACAGATAAAACTTGACTGAAATCTCATGTTAAGGTCTACTTATTTCGCGTCCATGAATAAATATCGCTAATGAAAATCACTGACTAGTCTCTAAATTTCGCAAATTGTCACACGAAACAGTCTTTATTTCAGAATTATCTCATTGTGAAATATCACAGTCTTTAAATATGTTTGAATGCACTATGGAGTGTCTGTTGATTGTCTCTCACTAATCTCGAGTTGGAACAATTTCACTATTGGTCTGGTAGTGGGCCCATCACTGGTACGGATCTTCGCTGCTCGCACACGCCCATCTCCGCCAGGAATAAGTTCCTTAACAACTGCGAGTTTCCACCGTAATCTGGGAACGTCATCGTGCACCTGCACAACGTCGCCTGCTCGTATCCTCTGTTGATTGCTGTCGGTTTGCGTACGTCGTTCTCGTAATGACGACAGGTAATCGTGTCTCCATCTCGACCAGCACCTCTGGAGTAGCTCCTGCTGGATTCGGACCCGTTTCGACCTGTTTTGCTGGTTCTGATTGTTAACGACCTCGTTTTGAACATCGTTGTATGGTAGCGTTGTAAGTCGTCGATCATGGAGTAAATAAGCTGCTGTGAGTGGATCGGGTTCTAACGTGTAACGTGATGTAGGTTAGATGTCTATCGTTGAGAACGGCTTCAACTTCGGTTAGCACTGTCTGGAGGGTTTCGAGCTTGACGAATGAACGGCCAACTGTCTTCTTTAGGCTGGTCTTCATCAATCCGATCATTCTCTCCCGCCAGCAACCGAACCAAAGAGCTCTATTGGGTATGAAACGCTACTCAATACCTCTCTTGCTAAGCTGGTCTCGCAAGGTCTGGGATTCGAACAACAGTTCAAACTGTTGAAGGCTGCGTGGTAAGTACTAGCGTTGTCTGATATGATGACATTTGGTAAGGATCTTCTGCTTGTAAATCGTGGGAAGACTTGCAGAAATGATTCAAGTGTCAAATCGTGTACAAGTTCTAGATGGACTGCCCGTGTCGACGCACAAGTAAAGAGACATATGTAAGCCCTGGACTCTTTGCTGGACTCCGTGCGGACGTAAAGTGCTCCACTGTAGTCGACTCCGGTAACTGAAAATGGTGGTGAATCGTCGACCCTGCACTTCGGTAACGGCGGTGGATCCAGTGCAAGGTAAGGCTTGGAGCTGACTTTACGGCAGGTAACACGTGTTCTGAGTAGTGACTTCACGGCCTGGCGTATCTTGGGGATCCGAAACCTCTGTCGTAACTGGCAAATAGTAGCGTTCGCGTCGGAATGACGTTGAGTTTCATGGGCGTCTAGTATCATCAACCTTGTGAGTGGATGCTGGTAAAAGTATGGGAAATTTCGTGTTCTCGTCTAGCGGGGCGTTGTGTATGCGACCTCTACACCTTATAATACCGGATTTATCCAAGTAGAGTCGTAGTTGTCGTACAATCGGTAGTCTTGATTTCTTGTAACATAAGTTCTTAAATTTCTTCACTGTAGGAAGACTGTTGACAGTGCATTATCCATGAAATCTCAGCTTCAGATAACTCTTGAGTTGTCAGTGAACCAGTATGTCTTGACTGGATGTCGGATCTTCAGTTGTAGATAAATCTGTGTACGTATGCCGTAACTCTAAGTAGTTTACTTATGTAACTGTATCTCTGAATGTCTATGGCTGCTTGAACATTCGCCACTGTATGTGTACTTTGTTTATCTTTGACAGGGTTTGTCCTTGCCATGGTATCTGCCATCATTGATAAAACCTTCGTGTCTGGTTTCCAGGTAGGCCACTGGTCTTCATTGGTGATCCATGTATGTCCTGTAAACCACAGTATGTTTTCTTGAAATTTTGTAGCCTGTATGCCTCTGGTTAGAAGATCTGCTGGATTCTCGTGCGTGGGACAATATCGCCATGTTGCATTTTCGGTTAATTTGTTGATCTCCGTTACACGTGCCCAAACGAATCTGTTGGTTGTTTCTTTAGATTCGAACCAATAAAAACAATCTGGCATACATGTGTATGTTGTAGTCCCGTATGCGTGGGTGCTGGAGTCTACGAAGATATGTAGATGGTAAGTGTCGTCTGCTACTATGCTTTTGTCGTCTGCACAAGTGAAATACCATCTGCGAATCTGTATTTAAATCTGATGCTATGGTCATCAACTTCTGTTGTAATTCTCTCGGAAGTGGTGTATCCCAGTCATACTTCTGCTTCCAGATCTCTTGCAGAAATATCTTTGCCTTGACCGTCACAGGGCTAAGCAGACCAAGCGGATCGTTGATTCGGGATTTATTTTGCAAAATTAAGCGTTTTGTCGTCATAATCGGGTTTCTCTGGCACGATAGAAGATCTGCGTCTGGTTCCCATCTCATGCCGAGTAATTTCGTAAACTTGTCTTAATCGAGTATGTTTAGCTGCATAGCTTCTTGTCGTAGTTTCTGACTGTTCGAAGTCCATGACCTTAGTGTGAATCACGCTTGTGACATCATCTCTCTTGATCCACAGAAATATCTAAAAATGTCTGCTTCTTGTTCAAAACTTGATAGAAAATTATCTACATACAAATCGTTTCTTAAACTGTTGCTGGCCCATTGGTGTTGGTTGATTTCAATGTGTTTCAGGAGTGTGGCATTCAGTATAAATGGTGAACACACTGCACCAAAGACGTAAGACTGTTTCATAGTTTGTCGGTAGCTTTGGATGATCTGGTTTCCAAGGTAACTTGGCGACGTACCTATAACCGGTATACGTGATTGACTGTTCTTGGTACTCTTTCATATAGCTTTTTTCTCATCTTGCTCAACTTCACTGGACTAGATACCCATGCCTTCTAGATTCCAAAAGCTTTCAAGGTCGATGTCTTGTGGTAAGGAAGTTATGACGTTCAGGGTAAAATCTGTCACATGATTTCCTGCTGCTGGTGCTCGGACAGGACCGGAGAGAAGATATCCAATTTTCGATTTAACCGCTGTGGGACCTGAACCTCGAATAACCTTATCTTCAACGATTTTCCAACAGAAATCTGCACTGATCAAGAGTTCAACTTCAAAGGTAATGTCATCAGTTACCGGATGCGCCAATCTAAGGCCTCTGAGGTAAGGTAACTTTGTAATTTTGTGACTGTAGTTTTGTAAGGGAACTGCTGTCGTCGGGACGATGAGTATATTCACTGTGGTTATTATGGAAACGGTGGCTGTTTCTAAGTGACGTACTTGGTTGCTCTTACTTCCAAATGCGGCTAGATGATTAATGTCTGTTCCAGTGCGGGTAATGTTAAATTTATCTGCTAAGGTGTACGTAATGAACGATCTTTGCGAGTCTTCATCAAACAAATCTACCGTCTGGTTACCTGAAGTGACTGGAGTTATCGCCGTCTTCAGCAGTACACGTGAAGAATGCTACACAGATGCAGAATTCAGTACTGACGCAGAACTGGAATCGTCGTTATAGTTATGTAGAGCTGCAGTTTTTTCTGATTTATGTGAGATTTCTGTACTTTGGCCGGAATTGTTATCACTGGGAGAATTTTTACATATACTCATGTGGTGTTTTGGTGACAATTGCTGCATCTATTACTGGATTTGCACTTGGAAACAGGATGAGATCCCAAACAATTGAAGCATAGGCGTTTGGTCTTCACAACAGCTATTCTAGATTCTAGATTCATAGTCTTTGATTCCGTTTCAGTTGTTGGACATGTTGGAATGGCTAGAATAGAAAACACAAACCTTTGCAATAGCTTTCCTGCCTTGTCCTACCTGGGGTTGTGAGTTGCCTTGTCGTCTTGACTGTCGATTATCTCTCGTACCGGAACCGGAATTCGTTAAAAGTGACATCGTCGGGGACCACTCGGAACCATACGGACAGGGGCACCATGGGACATGTTGGCCATGGACTACGTTTGACCACTTACGGTTATGCCACGGGGAAACCGCTATATGTTAGTTCTCACAGACTTATTCTCAAAATACGTTGAAGTTGTAGCACTACTGGACCAAACCGCTGAAGTTTGTACCCGATATCTGGTGTTAGAGGTTGTACCGGGATGTCCGCTAACGATCCAAAGCGACCAGGTAGGAATTTGAAGGCAAGGTTTTTCAAGAGGTCAGAAGGACGAGGACAAGCGCGAGAAATCCAAAATATAACGGCCAAGTGGACGGTGGAACCGGTCTCTTATTAAGATGGTCAAGGCGTACATAAGCGATCAGACAGAATGGGACTTGTACCTAAGGTGCATAGCCGGAGCGTATCGTGCAACGCCCCACGAAAAAACAAAGATGTCACCAAATCTTCTAGCGTTGGGCCACGAGACAAGACTGCCTTCAGAACTGATATTCAGTAGTATTGTCAGAGGAGATGAGGAAATTACATCATATTGTCACTATGTCGACGAGTTAAAGGAGAAGGTGCAGAAGGCGCATGCGGTCACAAGAAAGTATTTAAAGAGATCCTCAGACAGGAGCAAGGAACTGTACGATGTTAAGGTGCCAATTAACATGTACAAGGAAAGAGATCTAGTGTGGCTCCTACATGAAACACGGAAGTAAGTCTCAGCCCCAAAGCCAGAGCGTACAGCTTGACAAAGACGGATACGATACAGCACGTTTGTGCAGCATGACAAATTAAAGCCGAATGAAGGGGATAAACCCCCGAGATGGACCATCAGGATGCAGAAGAAAGCGGCACAGGGACAGGTCGTTTAAGCAGCAGTCATGATTATATTTGTATACTGTTGTATTTATGTTTATTGTAGGGATGGGAACGAATACTGAAATCAATATTCGAATATTCGGTTTGCCATATTCGAATATATTCGAATATTCGGTTTGTTTTAATGGAAGCTTTAAATTCTTATTAAGTGATTGGCATATACACAACGTATTCATTTGTTTAAAGCGTGGATCATCGTACGTAATAAGGCCAAAAAATGTTTGTTTCGGGTAACCCGTTCCTACCTAGCAAAACCTGCCGATCCTAGCGTTTTATTTCACGATTATGTCAGAATAATCATGAACAGATTTAACTAATTCAGTGTTTTAGCTTCAAAATGATACAAAAAATCAAAACGATTATAATTTAGACCGTCGCAATTTTATCTAAAAATAGCAGGTCGTCCCATTTAAACACGTGACGCGCTGTTGTATTACCGCCGCCATTTTGAAAATTTTCAATCGGCGTGTAAAAATCGTCGTGTTAAAAGCAAGTAAGGCAGACTTAAACCTCCTTCAACATGAACTTATGCATCAATCATATGTTATTTCTTGATTTTATTATAAAGCACTTTAAAAATTTAATTCGAATACGGCCGATGGCGGATGAAAACCGATCCTGCGGATGGTCTGAAACGTCATACAAAATATTGTGAAAAGATCGACAATATCTACCAGTTTGGTGTTGTTTTCGAAAAAAAATAATTCTACAACTTGTTACATAAAACAGGTGCCAATAAAAATGAACAAAAGATAAAAAGATATCACATTTACGCCTAATACAAACTGTTAATCCGTAGCGATGACCCCAGGTAATTATGCATTGCAAGTTTCTTGTTAATTGGACATCTTTTGACATGCATCTGACACATTGACGCCTGGGGTCTGTTGCAAACTGTTAATCCGTAACGATGGCCCCTGCCAATTATGCATTGCTATTTTCTTGTTAATTGGACATCTTTTGATACGCGATAAACAAACATGACATGGTTTTATTCTGTAGAATTAGCATGCTCATGTTGCCCAAAATCAATGATACTTATTTTGAAAAAAAAATATACAATAATTTACGAATATTCGAATTTGATTTTCATATTCGAATATTCGACCGATTTTCGAATATTCGAATATTCGGATATTCGTTCCCATCCCTAGTTTATTGTATTCCAGGTTATATTGTCTGATGATTTTTGCTATGTCAAGATGATAATGCTCAAGAACAGTAAATAGTGGAACAATGTGGATCGTGCAAAAATCATCTAATGTTAATAAAGAGGAAGAAGCTCAAATGTGTGTTGTTTATTTTTTATCGCACGTACATTTTTACAGCGGACTGTTAATAAAATCTGAAAAGTAGATCCCTCTGAAGCACCGAAAACAAGGCAAACAGTGAAAATTGCAGACTCGGTTTGATTGAGTCTGTTCATGAGCAGTAATGGAAAATGCAACACTGTCCACGCCTCCTTGCACCGGCTTAAGCAGTATTCATTCTTCAAATCTAAATGAGTTGAAATCAATGATCCCGAAGGACCAGAAAATATAACAACACTGAGATGAAGTCGGGGCGACTTTTTACGGCCGCCACACAGCACTTAACACCCGCTGTTGTGAAGTAAATAAAATCTGAAAAGTAGATCCCTCGGAAGCACCGAGAACAAGGCAAACAGTGAAAATTGCAGACTCGGTTTGATTGAGTCTGTTCATGAGCAGTAATAGAAAATGCAACACTGCCCACGCCCCCTAGCACCGGCTTAAGCAGTATTCAATCTTCAAAATCTAAATGAGTTGAAATCAATGATCCCGAAGGACCAGAAAATATAACAACACTGATATGAATTCGGGGCGACTTTTTACGGCCGCCACACAGCACTTAACACCCGATGTTGTGAAGTAAATAAAACCCAGAGAACAAGAAAGTGCGCCGGCGGTTTCGTTGTTCGGAGAAGCAGGTCGCGTGAGTACAGGAGTCAAGTAGATTCAATCGTTTCCGTGGGGCTATCGTATCCTGTGACCTCCCATTCGCTAAACACCGCCTTTAAAACAGTATCTTTATGATGCGTATTGTTCTTGTTTTTAGCTCACCTGTCACGTAGTGACAAGGTGAGCTTTTGTGACCGCCCTTCGTCCGTCGTCCGTCCGTCTGCGTTCGCCGTCCGTCGTCCGTTCACAATTTCTTGTGAACACGATAGAGATCAAATTTTGTAATTCATTTTAACCAAACCTGCACACAACTTGTATTAGCATAATATCTCGGTTCCTTTCGAAAACTGGCCAGAACTCATCATGGGTTCTAGCGTTACGGCCCCTTAAAGGGGCAAACTTTGCTATTTAGGCTTTTTCAGCCATGTAGAGACTTCATTTATGGTTTGATTTGACACAAACTTGCAAAATATCTTTAACAACCATAGATCTTGGATTCCATGATGAATCCGTCAGATCCAGTTATATGTTCCGGAGTTACGGCCCCTGATTGACCCCTTAAATAGTCAAAATTTGTTAATTTTTACCTTGTTAACACGATAGAAGTGACAATTTACATTAGATTTTAACCATACTTACACACAAATTAAATCACAAAGATTTTGTTCTTTCGAAAACCAGCTAGATTCCATCATGGGTTCTTGAGTTACTGCCCCTGAAAGGCGCAAAATTTTCTATTTTGGCTCGTTCAGTCATATAGAAGTTTCATTTATGCTTTGATTTAATACAAACTTGCACAGAAAATGTATCTTGATGATCTCTAGACCAAGTTCGAAACTGGGTCATGTGGGGTCAAACAATAGGTCACCAGGTCAAATCAAAGAAAAAGATATTTATCACCCTAGAGGCCACATTTATAATCCTATCTTCATGAAACTTGGTCAGATGTTTGTCTAGATGATTCTTAGGCCAGATTTGAAACTGGGCTATATGGAGTCAAAAACTAGGTCATCCGGTCAAATAAAAGGAAAAGCTTGTTAACACCCTTGAGGCCACATTTATGACCCTATCTTCTTGAAACTTGGTCAGAATGTTTATCTTGATAAATCCAAGGCTTTGTTTGAAACTAGGCCATGTGGGGTTAAACACTAGGTTACCCGCGCAAATCAAAGGAAAATCGTGTTAACACTCTAGAGGCCATATTTATGACCCTAAATTCATGAAACTTGGTCAGAATGTTTATCTTGATGATTCCTATGTCAAATTCGAAACTGGGTCATGTGGGGTCAAAAACTAGGTCACCACTCAAATCAAAGGAAAAGCTTATGAGCATTGTAGAGGCCACATTTATGACCCAATCTTCATGAAACTTGGTCAGAATGTTTATCCTGAAGATTCTAAGGCAAACTTTAACAGGTGAGCGATATAGGGACATCATGACCCTCTTGTTTCTTTAGATGGCACATCAACAACAGATCCATGCAGCCAACCGAAGAGGGCGTGCTTACAGATGCCTCCATTGCCCGAGGATGCCTGAGTATGTGGCGGAAAAGGGACGTGTCGAGGCTCATGTTTACAAGCACCATGTTCAGCTGGATCGCGTCCCGCATAGTTGTAACAGCTGCCTTTTCCACTGCGTTACGAAAGAACAGTACACGAGACACCTGAAATTCTACTCATGGCACAATCAGAGGGGAAATGCGAAGGACCTATCTCTGGTCAGTCAGAGCCCATACTTTGTAGGAGAGGACAATATGCAGATTCTAACGAAGGAGGAGTCCGTGCAGCATTTCTTGAAAAGGAGCAGAACCATGGCGGCTAGCCCGGGGCCAGTAAATGCGGAGGACCTACTGTACACCGCAGTGAAGCAATCACTACTTGCACCACCGCCGCCATCTCCACTGGACTATGAGGATCTGGGATCGGAAAACGGAAGCGAAGGTGGGGGCCAAGGGAGTAGGGGCGTATACTGACGACGGGAAACAGCAGCCGGTGTATGGCGATGAAGGGAAGAATGATCATGATAAGGTCCGGATAGAGATATATGATGTACAGCCGCAAGATGATCGGGATAGGGCATGCTTGACGAGGTTACAGGGATGCTCCACGAAGAAACGGAGGTCCTGGACCTGAGCATGGGAAGTGTAGAGAAGGAAATACAGACGGATGAGCGTGAGGGTAGGAAAACGAAATGGGGTACAGACAGACAGCTTAGACAAGACAGGATTAGGGGTGACTACGGACGAGACAGAAGTAGGAAGGACATGCGGAGTACAGACAGAGATAGGACGAACAGGCAGAGCACAGACAGAAGTAGGACAAACAGACGACAAGAGGACAGGAGGAGCGACACGGACAGACGGAGTAGCGTTGAGATCAGAACAGACAGACGACCAAACCACAGAGACGAAGGACGACACATGTTTAGTAGGACGAGGAAAGAGAGGGATTAGAAGGAACTTCGTCGCATATGTACATCGTTAAACTTTGTATTTTTTTGACACACGGACTATCAATTTACGCTGTATTGCATTTGTAATAATTGAATGTATAGGTGTTACAAAGTAATAGTATTATTTGATGTGCATTAGGTTTTGAGAAACTTTCATTTACAAATTGTATTTTTGCAATTTTTAACCAGAGTAAGCATGTAAATAGTCATTAAGGGGGTTATTTTCATTTCTTGTTAATGGCTGTTTTCATTTGTTGTAATCTAGTGGCAGCTGGAAGTTTGTCACTTTAGGCGGGGGGTAATGTAGTGAACGGGTACCCCACCCACCTTTTTGCATAGCGCCGGTTCTATTTTTATCGATGTACATTTTGCATGTAAAGTTATCTAAGTAAGGCTATAAACATTGTAATGAATGTTTTATGCTTGAATAAATTATTCGTATTCGTAATTATTCGTATTCGTATTCGTAAAGTTATCTGTTTAAATTATATTGCATTTTAAGTAATTAATTACCATTTTCATCTTCATAGGTCTTAAACCTTTTCAAATCATTTTTGCATCGTACAGTTTTGATAATTGTTTCAAAGCTAAATCAGGAAGTGTTTTGTGTCAGCCATTTATTTTCGGTGCACGTTCTACCTTGAGTGACGTCACTTTTCTAGCAGGTGCACACGGGGCGCTTTTAACCGTGCAGTTTTCTAGGCGCTAAATTTAAAGTCGTTGTAACTTGTTAAAATGTGTTTGGGGCCGTTGTTTTAAGGCTTGGATGCTAGGATATTGTTAAAAATAATTAATGTAACATCCGTGTGCCGTAGTATTGTTGTTCACACGTCAACGTGAGCATCTGCACGCAGTGGCGGGCAACCCTTGGGCGCCCTGCACATATTTTTTGCATGCCCACAAGCGTTCGTGTGCAGTGGGAATATATACACGTGACTGACCTTGGTAGGGGGACTTCCACTTTGTTTTCGAAAGCATTTAGCTGCATAAGTTTAGCTTCTTAGATTTTTGCATTCTATTAAATTCTTTTACTATTAATAGAAAAAAGGGACCTAGATCTAGTAAAGGTAGATAAATTCTGTTTAGTACGTTGGTCGCTGTTTTAGTAAATTTTAGCAGCATTTTCATCTGGGTTTTTTTTGCACTTAGAATTCTTTGTGATAAAATCTATAATATAATTTTATAGTAATTTCTAAGTGCCTCTTTTAGCAATAAATCCGTATCTTTTGCAGAGATATTTTGCTGTTTTCTAAATTGTTCCATTCACCAGAAAGCACATTTTGACTTAAGAATTTTCCTAGTTTATTTTTCGGGTTGGTCACAGGTAGCCCCGTTTGCGCATTTTAATTTTGGTTCATCACGGAACCTTCTGTTTTATTATTCTTGTATCGCATATTTGTTTGATTGATTATTCTTTATTTCTTCGAATTTTCAAGTCATTTGTGTTAGTGCAATATTAAAATAAAAGCTGTAAATTTCTAAAGCATCTTAATGTTTCCCACTGGTACATGTAGTTAGGTATTTTTAATTTCTGGAAATCCAAAAACAATCCTGAGAATACTGTATTCCGCTATGGCATTTACAGTTGAGCACTGGTAGATTAGCATACGACTGTAAAGACCGCCTATTGTAGTCTGTTAATTTGCCAAGTAGCTTCCTCCTGGTCCTTCGTCAGTGATCACCAGTTGTCTGTACTCACCTGATATTTTGATGCCACTAAGTCGCCAACTAGCGGACACCCCGGCTCGCAACAATATATTGAAATATTATGCGGTTTTTTGGTAATTTGTTCATTTTTTAGCATCATTAAACCATTAAGCATCAGATAAGAGGATTGTTAATGAATTTGTTTCAGAAGAATAGATATACTGTCCAATTTATTTCACCTGTCAAAAAATGGACCCGGCTTTCATTATATTCTGTTCGAGCCTACATAAGATTAACGTGAAAGCCGGGAACATGTTTTGACAGGTCAATTAAATAGTACAATACAAACACTTTAGTTTGTCTTAAACGTTGTCGTTAAAATCGTCACGTTAGCTTCTGGATGGGCATGTGCACATACAAATGTTAATGTATACTACCTCCTTAAAGACCCACCACGACCTAGTGACCTGCTTTTTCACCCACAAAAACTTCATGAAAATCATTCTCATAATACAGGTAATATACAGCTATATTTCAAGTTTTCAGGTGGACAATTTAGGCCCTTCCTGAATAAATGTGTTTTCAAAGCTTCATCTGCTAACTTATTAAGTCAATATCTTTTCAGCATAGTTTTAAGAATATAGAGGAATAATAACCTTACACTGTAGAAACAAAATGTTATCGATACTTTACTTAAATACATTGATTTATGTACATATTGCTACATTATATCAATAACAAGTTAAGACATTAAACACATTGTCTTGGCCTTATATATGTCACTGTCAATTTGTAACTAGATACTTGTCATTTCTCATGTTCTTCATGCAAATTACCATCATAGAAAGACAAAAGAATACAGTTATTTTGTGGTGCCTCTTTAAGATAACAAAATATGTAAAACACTATTTCTATCTTCAAATAGATTCAATTAAAAGTGATGTCATTTAAGAATGGGTTTATTTATTACAAATATGTGATTCACTTTTATAGATAACTCTATAAAAAAATAATCAGACACCAGTCATTTTTATGCCATTTCCTTTATAAATAAAGGATTTGAATCACTTCTTGACTTTATATTCAAATGTACTGCTTTAGTATTCCAGGGCCAAGGGAGAGGGGGTGGCTGTGTTATTTGAACATGGCCGTGTCTATGTTATATCTATTCTTGTTTTGTAATAAAGCATTACGTACTATAGACCGTTTCACATTTTATACATATTTCTTTGCAGACTGTGATATAAAATGTCAGAAGTTAAGTGTGGAAAAGAAGACCTTGCATCGAGTGTTAGCAATATTTCGGAAGATAAGTTACTTGACGAGAAAAACATACCAAGACATCGGACATGATCTAGGAATTGATTCTAACGAGATTCATGACCTTGCGGATCTTGCGTTCTTATGGCTTCGCCACACTAGTATCAACCACCCGAAGATAACGCCTTTTTCTGTGCTTCAAAGAAGAAAGGATTACGAAAATATTCCGGAAGAATATTTATTTGACTTATTGAGTATGGAAACGGTTTGTTGCAAATAATAAATGAATTAAGAGCCATTTTATAGATTTGCTGTCTATGACCTAATTTAAGGAAATATTTTGACAACGGATGGTACACTGACGCTGTCTTTGGCGTTCTATCCCATCAACAAGTATCAGAAAATATGATGTTTTCCCGTCTTGTCCTCAAGTTGATAATTTAAGAATTAGATTTTCATTTAATATTTTTGTTGTTTTATTTGGTCGTTTAATTGATTATTTCTATGCTTTCAGTAACATTTATAAATTATCCTTTAGGTTTTTCAAGACATTGTTTTCACTTTTCGTCTATAGCTATGTACTGTTTCATAGCAAAATGCCAAAAGACCACGTTAGAGTAACAATATTAATGTTTTGCTTCTGAATTACTCTTCAGCAATCAATAAGCTTGATGTATTTTCATGAATATTGTGTTTCATTAATCTGAATATTTTGTTTTGGGTTATGCCAATGTTTCTAATTGAAGACATTTTTTCTCACTACTTTATGTAAGTAATGATTCTTCCTGTGACACATGTTTCATTTATTTGTTAGAAAAATGTTAAATTTCAGTTTAATACTTGTTCAATAAAATATATTAAACTCTTCTTCTTTTCTCTCTTATAAAAACGCGCTCTTTGATGTTTACATCAATGATTTTCTTGTTTTATATTGCTTTGTAGAATATGAAGAATGCTCATCACCGAAAGGGTTTCTTTGGTTGTACACGACTCCGGTAGCTTTTAGTGCAGTGGTTATTACAATATTAATACTGTCAGTCCGGTAAGTTCTGAATATTTTGTATTGTGTCCAAACGTTTTCTAAAAGCATGCAAATCTAGCATGAAATCTCACTGGCGTCAAAATTGACCATTCCATCTGACATACAACTGTCATGTTTAAATATAAAAAAGAAATGATCAAGAAAGTTGAAAGTTCTGTTCCTATTTTTATCTGCCACACAGCAGATAGATAATGTTGTATGTTTTGGTTTCTTGTATCTAAAGAAAGCTTTAGAATTGCTTACATAAAAGGAAACAAAAATTAGACGGTCGTTCCCAAACGAAGCTGCATATGGTTGATGATGGAAACTGAATAAGTGCTCTATTTAAATGTTATCTTCACAGCGTCAGACCAGTTTTTATAAATTAATCCGCAATTAATTGTGTGTGTGTGTGTTTTGTAGTTTTCATTCGTATTTTTCTTTTTACAGTCTATGCGCGTGTACAAAGACGCACTGGTAGGTACTTTATCATTACTTACACCTAAGCCATGTGTCTGCTTGTTTCTATGCTATACATTCAAAGTTATATTTGCTTCAGCAACAATTCCTATTGCTTATACGCACGTATATTTTGAAGTTATGTTAACTATGATACTATTATGTGGGAGTGGTTTATCGGAAGAAAAGTCCTGACTTTTGATTTGCTTGCACAAGTATTCTGGCTTCAACATTTGCTCACAAATCACTGAAACATTTTTCTGCCAAAGGTATTTCTTTTACCCTGAAAGCCCTATTCTTTCCTTTAAAAAGATTTTAATTTTACGTAATATGGTAAGTATATATATCAATATTGTTAAAGAAGTGTACAGTAGTTCAAGCTGTATGGTGAATTTTGACAGAGTTAAGTTATATTAAAAATTTCAATATATGAATATAGTCTACACGGTATACATAGGCGTAGGAGCCGGAAGGAGGCACTATCTTTTGAAGGCAGTTGTTTGTGTACACCTTTGTGTTTCATATTGATAAAACCATACTGATAAGTATATCCTAAAAACTGACTAAAATTGAGCTTTTAGCCATGGAATTTTAATTTTCAAAATCATCTGTGTCACAACTTCCTACAAGGTTCTCACGTCCTAATGAAAAGTCCTTCTCAAAATATGTTTAGGCTAATTCGTCGTTATATAGCTTAAACTTAGAATAACTGACAGGGCCGTAGCGGTTACAATTTGAAAATACGCAGGAGGAGGGGATGCGGGAGAATTATTTCCCCTCCTGATGGTGGGGATCCGTCGGTCTTCCCCGCGTTTGTTTTAAAGACAAGCATAAATTGTGACTTCTAGTGATTTTTCAAACCACAAACTTCCTTGTGCTAGATC